>NC_143585.1:4575215-4718006 GCF_048544385.1 Mastigoproctus giganteus | reverse complement strand
AACTTTTCTTGTTTTGTGTGTTTTTTATTTAAAGTATTAAGTTCCTATTAGTGCCACCACATAAGGATAGGCCCTTGGATTGCCAGGTGCAAGTACTGTATTATTTGAACGGACAACAGATAAGTATTAAATGAATTTCTGCATGTTCATTCCGCTACTCCATACAAGCGCTTTCAGCCATTATCTGTAGTTCAACTTATACATGTGTCCAACAGACACTTGACCTTGACCAGGCATTAGAGTTTTGCCTAGCCGCTCTGTTCTTCCCTCCCTACTTAGTCCCCTGCTCCCTGTGGATTTCACTGCAGGGCAACTAAGGCGACCGGCTGGTCACAGTGCCTATTGCTTGCTAAACCACAACTGTGGTGATATTAAATTATCTAGTAAAACTACAGTAACTGAATTCAATATGACAAATACTACCTCCTGTCAAAATTCTAACGTCTGCACCATCTGTGGGACCAGCTCTGACCCCATTGTCCAATGTATTGAGTGCAAACAATTAATATGCAATGACTGTACACATTCTGACCTGAAAAAATTAAATAAAAGTCGGCGGAAATCATTCTGTTGTGATAGATGTCGACTCAGAAATTCTCAGAAAAGCCCTATAACTGTTGCAACGCCAAACAGCACGGAACCTGAGTCACTTTCCTCCTCTTCGGCTAACAAAGTTGAAATGCCGTACTCTAGTACATTTGAGACAAATATCATGCCAATAACTAGAAATACCGACTCTGAATCGTACATGGATGAAGCCTCTAATCCTTCTTTGTTGTCGCATCAAATCTCAGATGCATCAACTCAAACACATATATCTGTGCTGTCAGAAGATCTCAGCGCTAACTCCTTCCCTACGGAAACTCTGAATCCAACCTTTGGTATTCTGCAATCAACTGAATTCCAGGAACTACTCTTTAACACTATGCAGAAAATCCTCATTCAAACTCATCTAATCAGCGCACCTCATACTGCAAACTCTGAAATTCTCCTGGATTCTAATACACTCAATGAAGGAAACAGCGAGCTATACACGGAGATTTGTGGTATAAAAACAATATTAGCTAATCAACAGGCTGAAATTTCTGACATTAACGCCCAAATTAAAAATCTCACATCAGTTATGTCTTGCCACTTAAGGGAAGCTAGGAAGAATTCTGAACCTACTCTCGACACCAATGGGCTCAAAGTGAATACGAATTCTTCATTAACTGACGATGCCCTCAGTACTGAGACCAGATCTTCACCTTCCACCGGCCTCAATACTTCTACTGCTGCAAATATTAATTTGCCCAAGCCTGCTAACATTCATGATTCAAGTCATTCAACTGAGCAATTTATTGCCAAACAGACTCTGTTAGATGATTCTTCTGATGTAAATAGAACCACTCCTCCCACCTACTCTCCTCTGCGGAACAGTTCTGTCTGTACTTCTATTTCACAAGCTCAGAGTCACCAAGCGGAATACTCTTCAACATCAGTTAAGGCAACATATGCAAAAATAACTGCTGCCACATCTAATGAGGTCTGCAAACCTGTCTGTAGATCTGCCGCCACAGTGAGTAAACCTGTTTCTGATTGCCAGTCTCAAATATCGCACCAAAGATCAAAACAGAACAAACCGTCAGAAAATATTAAAGCATCTATATCTCAAGGTACTTTCTCCAAGCTTCCAGCCATAACTCATCAAACACAGAATGTAACTACTGCAGAAAAATCTCAGTTACTCAAACACAAGTATAATATCACAATTATTCCCACAAAAGACCGAATTTTTCTTTCTAGACTTGGACCCTCCACTAAATCTGAAGATCTTATCAACCTAATTAAAGAAGAATATGGTTTCGGAGTAGATGTCCGTTCTCTGAAGACACGATGTCCCGCCTACTCATCTTTTATAATAACATGCCTTCCATCACAAACAGAAAAAGTGTTGAATCTAAGATCCCTTTTATCAGGGGCTCTAGTAAAACGCTTCACGGACAGACCATCAAGGGAGTCCAAAATCTCCTCTCCACCGGCATAGCAATCAGATACCCTGCTATCTACACATACTACGTTCTCCTCTCGTCATAGAATCCCCAGATCCCAACTGTTCAGTGTTTACCTTCAGAATTGCAGGAGTATAATTAGCAACCTAAACCACTTCAGAGCAATCCAAGGCTCACATATTTACGACATTTACCTGCTCACTGAAACCTGGCTCTCCATTGATATTGATGATCAAGAGATTATAGATGGACAATATACAATCCATAGAAAGGACAGAGGATCTCGTGGAGGCGGAGTAGCTATTATACATTCTAACCATATACTCTGTGAAACTGCATCAAATTTCACAAATATTGAATCAGTATACTGCCTTCTTCATCTTGGCAAGTTAAAGGTTTTAATAGTATTGCTTTATTTTCCACCTCCCTTAACTAATATAGACCTCCAGTACTTAGAAAGCTCGCTGGAATCAATCTTCCCACTAATTCAATCTGCCGACATAGCAATGGTTTTGGGTGACTTTAACTGTCAAATGGCCAATTTAGAATCTTCTTCTCCATCACTGCAGACTAGGGCTCTCTTTAATATGCTTCACAGCTATGGTCTGGAACAAATTTGCAACTTTCCAACCAGAGAAAATGCCTACCTCGACCTAATATTTTCCTCTACTCATATAGATGTTCACACCGACAACCCCATATTTCACTCGGATCATTCACCAATTACTTTTGACATCACAGTTACTTCTCATAACTTCAAATGCAGCTCCCGTACTCCTCGATTCAATTTCAGAAAGGCTGACTGGCCTCTGCTCAACCTAGCTCTAAGAAACGTAGACAAGCAGCTCGCTGACGCTATGGATGACATCGATGTGCTCACCAACAACCTGATTAACTGTGTCCATTCAGTTATATCTGACATTGTTCCTCAATCCCATCTTACCGCACGCTCTACCTACCCGCACTGGTATAATAGTGAACTAATACGTAAAATTAAATCCAAAGAATTCTACAGAAACAAATATAAGCAAACAGGTGACAGTCAATACTATGAAATATTCAGCCTACTCCGCAAAGAAGTGAAAACTCTCATATTAAACTCCTACAACATGTATACAGAGTCAGTTCAGGATAGTCTGCTTACTCACAGAGATATCAAACCATTCTGGAATTTCATGAAGCATAAGAACATAACCAGTAGAAAGTTACAACTCCGTAATGCAGATGGAATTCTCTTATCTGACGAATTCAGTATTGCTCAAGAGTTTGCCAAACACTTTTCTAGAATTCAAACAAATGATACATTGAGACCTGCCTCATTTCCTGACTTCACACCTGTTAAAGATGAAATCCTCATTAATCTCTTTATCACTGATGAAGATTTAAATTCGGCATTAAAAAGCTTGAAAAATGACTATACTAGAGGCCCAGATGACATTCCAGGCTTATTTTGGAAAAGGACTGTCACTACATTGAAACCCCTCATACTGCGGATCTTCAACCTGTCTCTCAGGCTGGGGAAGTATCCTAAGCACTTTAAGCAGGTCAATATAGTTCCTATTTTCAAAAAAGGTGATAAAAATGACGTATGCGATTACAGACCCATAACCTTGCAAAACAGCCTGGCTAAACTCTTCGACACAGCAGTGCACAAACATCTCTTCGAATTCTTCAAGCGTTTTATCGATCAGAATCAACATGGTTTCTGCAGTGGCAAGTCAGTAGTCACAAATTTACTTCCTTTCTGGCAATACACCTCTGAAGCTCTTGATAACCACCTACAAGTTGATGCAGTCTACACAGACATATCTAAGGCATTTGATAAAGTCCCGCACGAACAACTTCTGGAAAAACTTAAGCTATATGGCATCCGTGACCCTTTGCTCTCATGGCTACGCAGCTATATTACGCATCGTTCCTTGAGCGTTATCATCGATCAAGTGAACTCAGACTGTTTTATACCACTAAGCGGAGTACCACAAGGCTCTCCCTTAGGTCCTCTTCTCTTCATTGTTTTCGTAAATGATCTTCCTTCTTTCATCTACACCTCCAATGTTCAAGTTGCTCTCTATGCAGATGATCTTAAGATCTACTCAGCAGTGAAGGAGACTACCGATTCTCAACAACTTCAATGTGCTCTCAATAAATTCTCTCTGTGGCTATCTCTGAATGGCTTGTCTGCTAACCCCTCGAAGTGCAAAGTTATCTCTTTCTCATCTTGCAGATCTCCACAACTAATGAATACGGAGTATAGTATTAACTCTGTGATCATCGAAAGGTGTGACCAAGTTAACGACTTAGGGATTCTCTTTTCCAGCAGTGCTAAATTCGATGCCCATGTCCTTAAAATCACCAGCAAAGCATTCAAAACACTGGGATTCATCAAACGGAACACATACAAGTTCAAAAACTACAGATATGCGGTTATCCTTTATAAAACTATTGTTCTGCCAATCCTTGAATTCAGTTCACCCATCTGGAATCCTCACACAAAGACTTTAACTAACAAAATTGAAGCAGTCCAAAAAAACTTTATCCGTTACCTTACGTACCGCAATCCTCTATTCTATCACTCAGTGTATTATGAATCGCTGTGTGATTACTTTCATCTAAGGCCTCTGTGCACTAGAAGAGTTACTGCTGACATCGCCCTCGTAGCCAAAGTAATCACTGGAATTTATGAAGCATCTGATATCCTGAGTAAAATAAACTTCAATGCTCCCTGTAGACAAGTCAGGAACCTTACACCGTTTCGCCTTGACTCTGCCAACACGGACTTTATGAAGTTCAGTCCACTGAACAGAATCAGCAAATCAGCAAATGACTCTCTCATTGACTTCTTTGACAACTCCCAATCACTGATGAACTCCATCCACAAGTTTGCCTCTTCTCTTAAACTGCAAAGTGACTAGCTCGCATCTAATTATTGTAGCTTATTATTTGTTATATTATTTTTCTATTCTTTAACGGATTAATTATTACTTGTTTTACCGGTAACTTAACTTAATACAATCCTCTTTTGTAAATATGCTTTTATTGTTTGAATCTATATCAATGTTTATCGTCCTGTAGGATTTCACATTATTGTTATTATGTTTATTGATCTGATCTGATCTCAGATACACTGTTAATGGTTACCTGTTGTGTATCTTTTTATTAATAAAATAAAATAAAAAATAAAAATAAAATAATACGCCAGTTTCTTAATCGCTGCCTTCTCTTGTTCAGTGAGGTCAGTTAATCCCCTCCCTCCTTTTTTCCGGGCTATGGTCAATCTCTCGATGGCCAACTGTCAATGGTGTTGGCAGCTCTTGATCCCCCTGGTCAATCTCATAATCTCCTCCATCACGACGTTGGTTCAGTCTATGATCCCTAAGAAGTAAGTTAGTATTGGGACTGCCTAAGGTATTTATGGTTGTTCTCATGTTCCCGCTATTCAGCTTTCAGTTTAGCAGGCTTCCCAATCAGGTGGGCTCTAACTGGTTGCATCATCCAGATATTTGTAGGTTTCTTCCTCTGTCATCGCTTCAATCCCTTCACCAGTCTTCCTCTGTCATCGCTTCAATCCCTTCACCAGGCTTCCTCTGTCATCGCTTCAATCCCTTCACCAGTCTTCATCTGATAGTTTCATTCGACTGGATGGCCTTGATGCAATCCATGAGTCTTGCGTTTGTCTAGGCCAAGTTGCATCCTGATGTCAGTGCTGTCTTTGGTGATCCGGAGTAGTTGTTGGAGTTGATTCTCGGTTGTAGCATAGAATGTGATGTCATCCATATACATTTTCTGCTATCAAAAATGCCTTCGGTACTACGAAAAATTTTAATACAGAATCAGCCTCTTGGTATGAACTTAACCAGCTAGTTTTTAAATGCGCCACTATCATGTTATTGTCTTCTAGAACAGTGGTTCTCAAAGTGGGTGCCACGGAATCCTAAGATGCCACTTACTCTGTATAGGGGTGTCGCAACGTCAAATTTAGCATCGGCTTACATCGTGGCCGTCGCTACAAAAGGTCGTTGAATTTCATGCAACTGTGTAAATTAGAAGTCGTCATGAAATAATTGCTGGCCGCATCGCAGTGTTTATGTTACATATACATACCTACATATACGGAACAGCCGAGCCGTCCGTCGCGTGCGCTGTACTGTATTTGAAAGAGCACCACCTTACAAAATATTCTGTCAGCGCCCATTGCACCCGGTGCTGGGAGTGCCGGGCATTTTTCATAATGGATTTAGGGTGCCTTCACATTAAAAAGTTTTGAGAACCACTGTTCTAGAGTAACGTATCTCAACCACGTTTGAGAATTGTGCGCGTGACTTGACAGTAAATTTTTTTTTTTTTTTTTTATGTTTGACTGTATGGTTTGAATTTTTGTGGTCTGTGGTTTCTACTTCAAATATAAAAGTGGTCCGTAACCAGAAAAAGGTTGAGGAAACACTGCTCTTCTAATGAGAACAGTTCTTTCATTTGCTTGTGCGTGACGAGTGGTTTGCAAAGTGTGACTATTTTATCAGGATTTTTCTGTTCCTGACTGTATTGCTTTATATAGAGAAATGCGAATGTCTTTTATGAAGTCACATTTGGTAAATCTATTTTGAGACTGAAAATAAAATTGTGCAAAAGATGACGGTAAAAACTGCCGGTAAACCATTTAAATTTAAAATTTAAGAAAAAAGGAACATTTATACTCCCGAAAAAAAAAAAAAAAAAAATCGGGAATCTGCAGAATAGCTTGCAGCGATCTGTGTAACTTGGGAGTATAATTCTTCTATTGAGTTAGTGGTACTGTATGAATTTATACAGGAGTACACTCCTTTGGGAACGTAAAATTTCCTCTGTGTTTGAAGTGACAGGTCTCAAGGTGTGATGTTACATGTCTAAGGAGGTTAGGAAGTGTACAGGTTAGGCTACCCCAGAAAAATCAAGACGCAAAAGCAAGTTGCTGAGGAATATTTTGGCCAGCCGATTTGCCATTGGATGTCATCCCTCAAGATTTTCCCAGTTTGGTGAGTATGAAGTGTTTCTGTCTCTTAAATCTTGACCGCGTAATTGAGCGAAGCATTTTTTTGTCTTATAGGCTCGTAAGTTTCAGTGCGTAAACTCTGGATTGGAGCGGTTTTATATCTACCCAGTATAATGCACAAAGAATTATTATGTATTGTGTTATTGACACTTTAAAACATTCAGCATTAAAGAGTTGTAACTAGGCATAGACAAGTCTTGATCGTGTTAAAGCAGGGTAGGGTATACAGTGTGGGTGAGTGTGTGTACCTATTGGCGCTTCATGCTGTTGCTTATAGTAACTTATGCTCAATGGTAGTTTAGTCGGCATTATTAGAGGTTTGCACACTTCCCTGGTTCTGGAATCTTCAGTCCTCTGGAACAGTATATCTGATATCCGAGATATGTACTTAAGTTCTGAAGTATCTTGTGCAGACGAATAAATGCCTATTGTCTATATAAATAAAACTTGTTATATTTGAGTTTGTTAAACCCGTTTCTTTCTACGGTCTTCAGATGAAAAGAAAAATTTTAATTGGCTCTTTTAATGTGTTTCTTTGATACTACAGTCTTTCTCTGCATCATCGTGCACACTGATAAACAACCTTTTGGTTGCGTATCAGTGTGCTGGTGCATGATGTTTAAGAAATCTCTAACTTGATGCATGTGCTTTTATTGGAGTGACTGGCCCCGTTCTCAGAAACAGGGAAGGGAACGAAACCCACGTACCTAAAATAAAAAAAAAAAAAAAAAAAAAAGAGAGAGAGAGAGAGAGAGAGAGAGAGAGAGAGAGAGAGAGAGAGAGAAAGCGATCTCCTTAAACTTTCAGCGGTGGTAAAAAGATCGGTCGACGTGGAAAAGCCTCAGCGGGGATACCTCAACTCCGTTTAGCCCTTAGAACAGCTGGGATAATGTCAGTTTGGTTGTAATAATCAGCCCCTTCATGGTTATTGGGATTGGTAGTCATATATCACTTAATTCTCTAGTCATCTGTTTGGCAGAATTTTTTTTATTCGGGGCGGGGGTTATTATAAGGCCTGACGTAGCCCAGTGGTCAGGAGCGAGAGTGCATAGCACCCGTTCCTTGAGTGGGCGGGGTTGAAGCCCGTGACTACTAAATACGATAAATATTTGTATTGACGATTTATTGTAAATTCTACTGACTTGGTTGTCGTGCCGGAGTATAAACAGAAAAAAAAAAAATATATATTATGGTTATAAGCCAATCACTCAAATCATTCGTGAACGGCCACCTCAGACTGATCTATATCAGTGTAAAGGCCAGAAATGCTTGCTATATATATATATATATATATATATATATATATATAATCTTTATTGTATACAAACATGGTATATACCAGTGTTTCTCAAAGGGTGTGCCGCGTCACATTAGTGTGCCGCGAAATTTTCCAAGTGTGCCGCGAAATTTAGAAATTTCTTCTTCTATGACTACGTAGGTGTGCCGCGAAATTTTTCTTCTTTGGAAAATGTGCCACGAGAGTAAAAAGATTGAGAAACACTGGTATATACAATAGACCCTTCACAGCAGCAATGCCAGGGGTTTTACATTGGTTGGTGGGCCTTGGGGAAACGGGGCCCACATCGAAGTTCGGGCTCATCCCCCAGAGCTAACAATAAAATGGAATCAGTGTCAGATTATTTACAGCATATATACTTTTGACAGTATTTACAATGAAATAATAAAGATATTCATATTTAAATTATGTTATTTATATTCATAAAGATATTGTTGACTTTATTTACAACACATTCATAAAGACATCGTGCTTTCAACATTATTTACAATATATTGGGCATTATTATGCTGCCCTTATCAATGTGCACTTTGCCTCGCCAAGGTCAGGCTCTTAAGGATCTGTCTTCCGTACCTCCGATCCTTCACAAACCTACAGAGGTTGCCGTCAATTGAAACTATTGTGGGGAGCATCTCTTTGGGGAGAAAGCGGTCACTGAGCGATAGTCTGTTATAGTGAGCTGTGAGCGTGGGAGCTGACCTCAGTCCGGGTAGAGGGATCCTCCAGCCACACAGTTCCCAGATGCTTGGCTCCGAGACCATTCCGGTTGTCATCTTGACAGTGAGAACAAGGCGTTTTTCAAATACAAGATCTGGAAGTCGGGCAAAGTGAAGTGACGTCGCCATCGCAGTTGTCCTTTGATGGGGTGGACGACGATGTTTTTGCGTGATCCAACGAAGGAGCCAGTATTCGGCGGAGTACACGCGCTTGATGTTGGTAGAGGCCGCGTACCCCCAAATTTCCGAGGCATACAGTACGACGGAGTATACTGAGGTGTATACGTACCGACGAGTCACATCCAGATCCCTAACGTGGAGCAGTTGTTGTTTTGTGGTCCAGCGCATTTGACAGAATTTTGCTGTGAGCTTGTCAATGTGGGGGTTGAAGCTCAGTTTATAGTCGAAGACGACTCCCAAGTCTGTATGCATCTTGACCACTGGGAAGGGAATGCCGTCTAGAGAGGCTTGGATTTCAGTGGGTTGGCGCTTCAGAGAAAAGACAATTTGTGCTGATTTGGCAGGGTTAATGAGGAGGCCAAATTGATGGAGATAGGATCCTAAGTTATGTAATTTTTCACAGATCTTTTTATTGATGTTTGAGAAATGTTCACCGGGGTTAATCTGAGTATATATCTTAATATCATCGGCATAGCAGAGTATGTCTTCTCTCTGTTGCACAAACGGAAGAATAACTGCGGTGAATAATGCTCCGGAGAGAACTCCGCCTTGGGGAACTCCTGCAGTGATCTTTCTCCAGATTGTGTGTTGATCCGCTTTAAGAAGAATGGTTCTGTCAGAGAGCAGGGCTGTGATAAACCACAACATGTCACCTTTTATGTAGAAGTAGTTTTCTAGGAGGTGAGCAAGTGAGAGGATACTGATGGAGTCGAAAGCAGCTTCCAGGTCTATGTAGGTGACAGAAAGCTCTGCTTTAGCTTCTAGTGCACTGAGAATGGTGTTGGTTATCGATGTTAAATTGGTGACTGTGGATCTACCTGGAATGCCATAGTGAATCTGTGGGGGTTTGTGAGGCATGATTTGATTGGTGATGGTGGAGAGTAATGTCTTCTCCATGAGCTTCAAGAGGCTGGAAGAATGAGAGATTGGCCTGAACTGTTTAATGAGGGTTGCAGATTGGCATTTAGGGTGTGGCCTCACAGCATATCTGTTCCAGAGAGGGGGAAAGTAGTGCTGCGTTAATACACGGTTATAAATTGATAGTAGCGGATCGATGATAAACGAGCTAAGGCATTTAATCATGAATTGTGGCACAAGATCGGGGCCTGCAGTTGCAGTGGGTGGCAATCCATTTATAGCAGTTATAAGCTGCTTCCTGGTGATGCGAACGGTGGCGAGCATATCAGTAGGGACGTTGTTGATGGGCAAGTTGCCTAGGTGCATCGGGGCCACAGTGTTTGAGAACCGTGCAACGTGGTCCATCCACAGTTCAAGGTCCAGTGTCTTAGGAATTCCTGTGTACTGGGAGTCATAAAACGATTTGCCTTTTCGTAGGGTTGAATTTAAATGCTTTTTAATTGCAAATATTTTCTGACGATTGAAAACTGCTCGGGCTCTGGAGAAGGCAATACGATCTTGTATAGCGCCTGATTCTTTCCATCTCTTATGCAGATTTTGTTTTCGTTGAAAGCTGTTGTTCAGTGCGGGTGTCCACCAAGCTCTCGAACGGGGAGTGATGCAGACAGTCTTTGTAGCACCATAACTTGCAATGGTTCGAATCCATCTAGTCATGAGGTCCACAGCTAGCTCGAGATCACAATTATTGAGAGCCTCCCGAGGTATCGAGGATGCAGCTTCGAGACATCGTGGTGGATCAATGAATTTGGGTGCTGTGATGTCTTTTTTCTTTTTTGGGCCTTGGATATCAAAGTTAGGTGCGGCTAAGTGCAGGAGTAAGGCAATGGGTTCGTGATCGGATTGAAATAGGTTTTGAGGACTGTCTTCGAGGTCGCATGGTGCTGAGGAGAATATCAGATCCAAGAGATTAGATCCTCTCGTGGGGTGGCAATTAAGTAGGCCGATACCCAATGAATTCATACTTCTAATGAGTTTCCTACTAAGATGTGTGAGAGTAGGTGGAAGATTGAAGTCTCTACAAATAATGTGCTTAGCAGAGGCATGGAGGTGATTTACCAGCCAGTGGATCACATCTTCAATGATGTCACTGTTTGGGCCTGGTGGAATGTATACTGTTGCTATGTCTATCAGGTTGGCATTGAGCTTGAGGGATACCATAGCAGCTTCAAATGCAAGGGATTTGGTTACCACAGAATGTGCCAATGAGAAGATAGTGGTATTATAGAATATTGCGACTCCCCCCCCTCTACGATCCTCTCTGGAGGAACTGAGCATCTGGTACCCAGCCTGAGGAGCACAGGCAAGGGAGTCCCGCCCATTCCCAAGCCACGTTTCGGCAATGCAGAGAATATCAAAGATTTTAGAGAGGAGAAGCTGTTCGACAGTGTCTAGCTTGTTACAAATACTCCTTGCATTTTGATAGACAGTTCGAATGGTGGTAGCCATAGTAACTGGAGTTCGTACAGGTGGCAAGTCTTTTTAAGCTTCGCACTGGTTTACTGCGCGTTGCGATGTGTACAGGGATATTCTTTACAGGTCTGAAGCCCTTTGGATTTTCATTATAATCTGCTGAGAGTTGGAGTGAATGATATATGGACAGTTTGTTTCCTATGGTAAGTTTGTTCTCAGTGAAGTTATCTGATTTCTCATGCGTTTTGTTGGCTTGGGAGCTTGGTAGCTTTAATTGCTATTGCATTTGATGTTGATGTCGGAGGTTTATTGCGGTTCTTGGCTTCTGATCTAGGAAGGGTTTGACGAGGGTTCCAGGGGGCCATAGCCTTGGATCCAGTACGAAGCTCATCTTCTCTGGGTGGCAGGTAAGGATGAAAGAGGCGTAGGTTGGATACTTGGTTCTAGGAAGGGTTTGACGAGGGTTCCAGGGGGGCCATAGCCTTGGATCGAAGCTCATCTTCTCTGGGTGGCAGGTAAGGATGAAAGAGGCGTAGGTTGGATACTTGGTTCTTCTCTGTCTCACATCAATATTCATCCCATGTACTTCTGTAAACATGGCCTTAATGCTGTCTGGTTTAGTAGTCGGTTCCAGTCGAGATATAAAGATTCGATCACGAGTCTGAACTGCTGTGATATTGTACGAATTAGCAAGAGTGCCCTTCGAGGAGAGTTCTGTGGCATCTCTATTGCCATGTTGTCTTTCATGTTCCATGTTCTGATATGTTGAATGTGTCATCTGGGTTTCTTTTGAGTGAACCTGTTGGTCGGTGAGGGATGCACGAATATCACTACAAGACCGTATACTTAGCATGTGGATCTATAAATGTGCTTATAGCCACATGTTTCATTGTTCTTCTATGTAGTTTCATCACTTGTTACTCATTTGAAGAGGTGTGGGTGCGAATCTCGTCGGAGATTCGGACGAAGGGTGTAGGGTAAAACTACCTACTCTCTCTCTTTTTTTTTATTTTATTTTTTTTTTTCGCTCAAACGTTTAAATCGGGCCCGTGAAAACCTACTTTTACTGACAATGTCGCGTATGGTTTGTTCACCAACGTTATAATGGTTCTTTAGAGATTTAACGGATGAAAACGGTGGTTTTCAAACTTTTGAATAATTTCAAGTTTTTGTTTAATTTGAACGCACAAATCTTGCGTTTGCCCATCATTTTCGCGATTTCTAAATTAAAAAAAAAAAAAAAAAAAATCCGATATCATCATCAGCCATTTTCAATCCACTGCAGGATGAAGGCCTCTCCAGCAACTTTCCAGTTCCTTCTGTTTTGAGCACTGGCCATCCATTTACTACCCACAAACTCATGTGGGTAGTAAATGGATGGCCAGTGCTCCATAAACTTACGAATTTCATCTATCCATCTCAGCCTTTGTCTTCCAGGATTTCTTCTAGCTCCTCTTGGGTACCATTCTGTTATTTTTTTAGTCCATCTGTCATCATGTCTTCGAGCTGTGTGTCCTACCCGAGACCATTTTAGTTCTTTAGTTTTGATAAGAATGTCCTTTACTTGAGTTTGCTGCCTAATCCATGTGTTTCTCTTCTTATCTAACAGTCTGATTCCCAATATAATTCGTTCCATTCTTCGCTGTGTAGTTCTCAGCTTCACTTCCATTCTTTTGGTGAGTGTCCAAGTTTCACTTCCATAAGTCATGGTGGGGAGTATACATTGGTTCATTATTTTACGTTTCAGACAAACTGGGATATTGCTCTTCAGTATGTGACTATATTTTCTGAATGCTATCCATCCAAAATTTATTCTTCTCTTGACTTCCAGCCATTTATCATTATTACAGCTAATAACTTGTCCCAGATAAGGACTCCACCTTTTCAATTACTGCTCCTTCAATCATTATTTCCCTTTCTGTGGCATACTTGTTCATCATTACTTTTGTTTTAGCCATATTCATCTTTAGTCCTAAATCCTTACTAACTGTGCATAACTGATTAAGATTTTCCTCTAATTCTTTGGGATCGTGGCTTATGACCACAATGTCATCTGCAAATCGTAAATGGTTTAGGTACTCTCCGTTCACATTGACTCCTTTCTGCGACCAGTCTAATCTTCTGAAAGCTTCCTCAAGGGCAGCAGTAAACAGCGTCGGAGATATTGTGTCTCCTTGTCGAACTCCTTTCTCGATTTTAGACATAAAACAAAATTTGTCCCTTTGACAGAACACAACAATCGACGCGACGCAATAAATCAAACTAAACATGTGGTCTATTTATTTTTTTTATTATTTTTTTTTTTAGCTTTTTTTTTTTTTAAAGACAGCGGGGGGTTGCAAGATAATAGGTACACTAATCTCCCAGTTACGACTTATATCGCCGGTTCTTGTCGCTTATTTGCTACTTGCAAAATATCTGTTTATACCTATTACTTGAATTACTTGAATTTTATGATTTCTGGTTGATTTTTTTTTTTTTTTTTTTTATTTCAAGTCTCTAAATGTCCCGGTAAATCGAGAGCCTGCTGTACAGTACTCTATTATTACCGTATTTAATGTTGGTACAACATTAAATACGGTAATAATAGAGTACGGTAATAAACGTTATATATGGGGTCAGCAAATGTTCGCTTATATCCGCGGTTTCAGCCATCCACGGTAGGTCTTGGAACTCATTCCCCGCGGATACGGGGGCTGTACTGTATTTATAATTGTGTGTGTGTGTGTGTGTGTGTGTGCGCGCGCGCATGTGTACTTAATCAATAAGTACAAGCCACTGTATTTTTTTTTTTTTTTTTATGCTGTGACTGCTTATTAGCCCATTTTAATCAATTAAGATAACTTTACGCGAATTTCCAAGCTGCATGATCATTTTACTATCATTTTATTAACACAAGGTTCACCCCCCCCGTACAGCAAGTGGACTAGGGGGGGGAGGGTGATTGCACCGACATTCATGATGCGATACATAGATTGATACAGATTCTTAATACAGATACAGATTCTGATATTATGCTTACAGCATAATATCAGAAACGATACTTTGTCGGTGTTCGACTACTGTTCAACAATGAAAGATTCCGCTGGTAAGCTCCCGTTTTACGGAGTAGAGTAGCAATGGAGAAGCGAAACCGGCACTTGCTTGCGAAGTGTGTTTCGTCGTGGTCAGTAGTATCAGTCTTCAAAAGGTGCACTTGATTTGTCACCGTTAAATAATAAGAATATAGGAGTATATCATACTATTAGATATGATATACTTCTCGAATAATAATAATTCGTGGGATTTCCTATTGTTAGTAGGGCTCCTCCTCCTGCTTTAATGTTAACGAGCTGATATTAGGTATTTTATTGAAGTTATAAGAAAAGTGTATGGATATGGTCTACTTATCAAGGATGGTCTAAAGTTTACAAATGAAAATTGAAAGGAATGAATGATAACTGAACAAAACTTAAAAACATAAATAAACTTACGAAATTCGATGAAAATTAACCAGCGAAATGAACCAGAAGGATTAAAAAAAAAAAAAAAAAAAAAAAGAGTAATTATTTGAAAAGAAGTGATAGAAAAAATTTATAAAAATAATATGGAAAGCACGCTAAAAACATGGGTATTTATAATTGCGCATGTTTTAAGCGTGTGTGCATTGTACTTAATCATAAGAACAAGCAACTTTTTTTTTTTTTTTTGCTTTGACTGCTTATTAGCCTATTTTAATCGATTTGTTTTAATTTAATTACAATTTTACTTGTTTTTTTTGTGTTAATTATCGTGTTTTTAATAATTTACTTGTTTTTTGTTTAATTTTTAATTGCTTAATTTCCCCATTTAATAAGTTTATTCGTGCATTTTACTTTTATTATTATTATTATCCGTTTATTAACCACAATAAACTGTGGGTCACCCTGGACGGCAGTGTGCCAGGAGGGTGAGAGATTTACATACTGAGGTGCGAGGAACCACATGTACAATGTACAAGAGTAGATAGTATGAATCAGAGCTGTAATACTCAATATGTTCTACGTTGATAGTAATATTAGTAAATTAATAAGAGGAGTTTACCTCAATATAGTACGTGGAACACTTCCGTATGATACCCTCCAGAAATTAAAACGGAAAAACGAAAAAATCGACAACTTACCGGTACATTAAAGTAAAATATAAATAATTAAAGTAAAATATAAATAATTAAATAATCAATTTAACACAATTCAAAATCAATTTAAAACAATTAAAATTCAAATTAACGCAATTAAAAGAATCTAACGAAAATATTCAAAACGTACAAGAAGACAATGTACAAGAGTACATGCGTGCGCGACCCGAGATATTTACATAATTGAACTTACATACGCTTCAAATTAAACAAAGTTTATAGCAATAGACATCTGAATTTAAAAATATATAAAAAAAAATAAACAAATAAATAGAAAAAAATAAAAATAAAAATGTAGCAGGTCTACGCAGTCATCACAGGTTCAGTAGTTGGTAACTTTTAGATTAACTTTTAGGTATCGTTGCCAGAGTATAAACATTCATTCGATTTAATTAATTTTTATTTATAAACTTGAGATTGTCCTTGGCTATAAAAGGTAAGTACGCACACTACTGTGTTCCTTTTCCTTTAGTTCTGATTTCTCTATGAATTAATTAGCTCAACAGATGCTTGCTGTGACATTAACATAGGAGCGCTATGGCTAATAAGACGAAAAAAAACCGGAACATCGCTAGTATTACAGCAGAGAAAAGAAAGTCATTTTGACTTCCTTTATTTTAGATATAATTTTATTTCCTTAGAATATGTCATACCTAGTGGAAAGCTAATATTGTAACTGACTGGTGGCGCTACCCCGGAGGGGGGAGGCAAGGATGTATATGCACTCCCCCAAACAAAAAGAAAATTCATTTAATTGTTTTTGTTTTTTATAAAAACTAATATATATATATATATATATATACACACACACACACAGTGTGTCTGTAAATTATTCATGGGATTATGAAGCTATATTAAAAATTTATTGCAATGGGCGTTGTAAAACGGTTTGCTGCACGGTTTAAAGCAACTCGAAGAATTTCTTATCACACAACCACACTTCATAAACCTCCACATGGGCACGTAGAATGTCAAGACGATAGCGGATTTCATACCAAGTGTTTTGAAGCATCTCTTGAGAAATGAAGTTACTGCCTGTTGAGTTCGGTCTTTTAAATCTGTGATGTTAACTTATTTTGCCTACACCTTATTTTTTACGTCGCCCCATAGGTGTGATATCCGGGGAACAAGGAAGCGATGGAATGGGATCATTCCGGCCGATTCATCCGTTCGGAATTTTTTTTTTTTATTGAGGAAGTCACGCACATAGAAGCTCCAATGTGGTGGTGTCCTCATCTTGCTATTAGAACATATGTGGCTGTATATCTCTCAGCTGAGGTGCAACGCACCTCCGTAGCCAGGTGGGAAGGAGCAGCAGTGCGTAGCACACGCTTCTTGATTAGACTGGGGTTGGAGCCCGTCACCACCAAATACGGAGGATGCGGAAAGGTCAGGGAATGACCACCGCATATTCCTGAAGCAATATGACCTTAGTTGCTAATGCTCCTAAAAACCAAATAACAACAACAACTGAGGTGCAACATACAATTCGAGAATACCTAGGCGATTTGCGGCGTTCACAGTGTTTTCGTGAAAAAAAAAATCACTTGGCTGAAGGACAGTGCTCACCACATGTTTACCTTGGGACTATCACGCTTCTGTTCACGAACTGAGTGGGGATTTTGAGATCCCCGTATGCAACAATCGTGTCTAACTTTACCAGACAGATGGAATGTCGCTTTATCACTGAAAACGATATTTTCCAAAAATGTTCAACTTCTTCTATACTGTTGAGAACGTGAATAGCAAATTCCTCTTGTCGTGGTCTGTTGAGGCTTAATTTCCTAGACGATTTGCGCTTTGTAAGCATAAAGTTTCAATCTTTTGCGAACTGCCCTGGTCAGCTGCAAATACCTTTTGCGAACAGCAGCTGCAAATACCTACTCGCGGTATTTGCAGCTGCTGTTGCCCAGCGGATAGATTCTGTGGGATTTTGGTAAACACTTCCCCAATTTCCGATACCTTATCTGCTGACACTAAACCTACCTGGTCCTTTTTGGTGCAGCACACTGCCGTTTTTTGAATCTGTTTCAGCTCGCCTCATTGATTGGAACAATCAATGAGGGAATCTGGAATTCCCGTTGAAAATGTCTGTTTGCAGTCACTGGGGATTTATGATCCTACAGCCACGACACGCACATTGCTTTCTCCTGTCGATTTAACCCTTCTAGAGCATACTGTACAGGAGTTAAAACTGAATAATTTAATGACTATCGCAATTCCTGCTGGAATGAAGGCTACCAACCGCAAGGGGGGGGCCTCATTAAGTTGCTTTAATGACTGCAGCAAACCATTTCAAGATATTTATTACAATAAAATTTTGATCGAGCTTCATAATCAGGTGAATAATATATAGGATTTAGGGATAAAAAGCTTCAGACTGCTGGAGCAGTCATGTAAGCTAGCGCAATAGCTTCATTTCTATCCACAATAAACCAACCGAAGTTATGTAGGGTAAAAAAAAAAAAAAAAAAAGGTAAACTGCAGCCATTATCAACCCACAGCAGGATGGAAAGCCTCCTCAACAATTCACGTTGAGGGTAATGGACCAAAATTTGCCACGCTGGTCCAGTGCGTGTTGGCAGATCGACCGTATTTAGCAATCAGGGGCTTGAACCCCGGTCTACTCAAGGAGCGTGTGCTACTGCACTCCCGCTCCTGACCATTCGGCTACGTATCATAACATCTCATATTGTGAACTCCTCCAAAATGTGTTGCCTGTCTCAATATACCTCGAACCCCCGGTAGAGAAGACACATCTCTCTCTCTCTCTTGGCTATTTTTACAGAGCTACATGTCATCTCAGTGTACCACGGCGAAGCTAAACTAACTTTCAGGACCCTCCCTACACAAGGCACATGTACATATATCACATGAAGCCGTCTGTGGCAGGCGGCGCCTCCATAGCCAGGTGGGCAGAAGCAGCAGTGCGTAGCACACGCTTCTTGATTAGACCGGGGTTCGAGCCCGTGATCACCAAATACAGAGGATGCGAAAAGGGCAGGGAACGACCACCGCATATCCCCGGAGCAATATGGCCTTAGTTGCCAATGCTCCTAAAAACCAAATAACAACCACCTCTGTGGCAGCTTAGTCGATACGATATGGTTAGATTCCCGGTAATGATAGCCGAGTGGTCAGCTAGAGTTCAGAAGCACACGCGTTTGAGTGGACTTTAGTTGTAACTCTCGTGACCGCTAAATATGTTAACAATTGTAATTCATTATCGAAAAGTGATTAATTATCAGTTAATCTGACGTATGTAAACGTATGTAATGAGATAGGCAACGTAGTGATCATGCTCGATTATAAACAGAATTTTTAAAGGCCTTTATTATAAGCTGTAGTTCGCCTATCCCTGGCGAAGAGAGTTGGGTTTTCCCTTGCGGGTTATTCTGGGTTTTCACTCACACATGCAAATTGGTCCGTGAACACGCACACTTTTACAAACATAATACACTTAGATTATGGGTGCATGCTTGGGGCCGCTGAGACCAATATTTATATGCTATACGAAATAAAGCTTTATTGTTTCCTCCCCTTCTAATTCCTGGTTTTATCACTATAACTGACAGTAAGTTTAGCTAAGGGTAAACTTAATAACAAATAAACGTGATTTGTTTAACAATTATTGAATTATCTTGACAATAATATGGGCATAAACTTTGGTATTCTTAAGAACTCACAAAACTTTGAATTCATATTTCGTGAAATTTGAGTATAAATTGTTTTTTTAAAGTAACTAATAAATGAAAACAATTAATGAGTGGAAATTAAGGTTAAGAACTGATCCGACAGCTAATTGAAGCTACTTTTACTGGTTTGATCACGGCGATATCTAAGGGAACATACTCTATCTTTACTGTTCAATAATGATACAAAGATATTGTTCAAATATATTCAGGATGGAGACAAAATATTTTATCGAGTGAGGGCAATAAAATCTAAGGATCAACCGTCTCTTTTGGACGCAATATTTTACTCAATTTAATTTGTTTTCTTCATTCAGTCATTGAAGTTCCACATTTTGAAGTTCACTCTTAAAATATTCGTATTGTTCAAGCTAAATCCCTTAGGAACCAATTGACTTTCATAATAAAGCGATTTAATAATAATTTGAACGAAATAATTTTATCAGTGTACGGCGCTTGATATTCTTTTTTTTTTTTTTTTTTTTTAATTTGTATACGCGTTTCTTCTGCACACAAAGAGTGCCATGGTATGGAACTTTGGCACCCGTTCAAAAACCCGAAAATTACCGCCCACAAAGTTGTTATTTGTTATAATGCTTTTCCTTTTTTATGGCAAATATTTTTGCATTTATTTTTATTATGTATAACAGTGTCTCTCTTTTTTCTTTCTTTATTTCGTGGGGAAACATCGAGAACTTCAGAAATCCACGTTTGGAATTCTGGATTGAAATCCATATTTAGTCGATCCAGCTCATTAGGCTAGGTTGGGGAGGAATCAGAAGGAACAGATTGACTGCTAGGCAATCGCTTAGTTTGGCATAGTATTCGGATATGTAATTGGTTACGGCTGGAAGACAATGCATGCTCGCCGATTTGTGCAGCAGCCCTGTTCTGCGTATCCGCCCGGAGTACTCCGAGAAACGCTTCAAACATTGACCTCTTGCTATAACAGAGTCACGTGCGTCGAGGGAGGAATCCGCCGTTCTGGGGACGGTCGTTGCCCCACCCGCCCGGGTCATGTGACCGCTCGTGTAGCGTTCTCACTGCGTTTGTTTGGCATTTTATCATTTGTTTGGGAGCGGTGTTAACTGGGTTGAGACCTAACTTAGGAGAAGGTCAGCCTCAACGCTCCAAACAAGCGACGTTCTTCAGTAACGGTGGACGGCTCGTAGGCAATGTCATCGCAACGCCTTCCAGGTTTTTGCTTCTACCAAACGTGCTATTTGAAGTTGTAAATGCTTACTCACCGTGCGCATCGTGGACTCATATCGAATGGCAGCAGCCATGTGACAGTTGGACCACTTACATTGGGATTCCACACATACAGCTGTTGGACCAGACGGCTGCGGCCAAAGGTAGGGCCGAGTGTGGTTAGGTAGGTCGCTTGATAACTTAAACTTAATCGCTTCTTTTCGCATCGACGTGCTAACCGAAAGTTTATTCCTGTCTTTTCTTGTTTGCTTTTATAATTTGTGCAGTTATTATATTCCAAAGACTCCCCTTTTCTCTCATATTCGTGTCACAAGCCTCGTTTGTGGAAAGCTTAAATACAAATAAATTTACTATTTAAGTTTTTAGTTCAGTTTTTAAGAAATTTCGAAAGTACTCCGCGCTTTAGCTGAGTTCAAGGACACAAAGTCTTGAGGCGCCATTTAGGAATTACTCTTTAGGCACTGTACATCACGGCGCCGTTAAAGTGCGTTCTGTGCAATGTCGACGTCGTGTTTCCTGTTGATGGTTTGGATAAGCGCATGATTGGGGTGCGACTGGTTATGGCTTGTCATCAGCCTTTGACTTGTACCTTTATCTGGTGACTTACATAGCTGTCATTTCCGTTGTCTGTGCGGATTTCACCGCACAGACAACATGTGTTTCCTATTGTTGTGTTTTGTCATTATTTTAAAATTTAAATTGCAGTTCATTAATGATTGTAATTATTTATATTTAATTGCCTTCTCGCATTTTTAGATTCTTCACTTGAGGTAGATTTAGATGCCTGCCCGTGTGTTAACGAAACCAGTGTGAGATTAGGACATTAGAGTGCCCGGTGTAATTGAAATATCAGTTATAGGCTATACATAGTTTGTACTGAGAATTAAAACTGTTCTGAGGTCTGTTCCAGTGAAATCCGCTATTACTTCTTATCACGGCTGTGTAGGTTTGTACAACCTCTTTTCTCTAAAATTTACTCTAAACTTCCATCAGTTAAAGAATTTCGTTATTAGACCAAAGTTTACGATGTGCATGGTTTGATTGCCATTCTCCCTTCTGTGAATGTGTAAATATACCACTGAAAAGTGTAAGTCTCAACTATTTTGGGAAGTTCTCCCTGGCACCTATTGCTGTCGGCTTCCTGCCAGGAAGGAGGAGGTTCGAGATGGTATATCTTTCGCTTGCCGTTGTAGTCGTGATGCTGTCGAGCTTTGTGGACTTTCCTTGCCGCAGACCAGTGACATTTAGTGCTGAGTTCAGTAACCGTAATTTGAATTCTTTACTGTTTTTACTAGAGATACCGACGTTATGTCATCTTCGATGTTTAGCACCTGTTAATTTTCCCTTGTTCCCGAGGGTCATTTCTGTTTTTGTGCGAGTAACAAAGCTATATTCGGTATACTTTCCATTCGTTTTAATCTATGATTGATAGCTAATATTCGTTTTATGTGGTGTTTGTTTCGGACATAATTTAGGTGGTTAAGATGACTTTTATTTTCGGTATCTTTTGATTAATGATTACCGTTTTACCACCGATGATGGAGATTGCTGATGTATCCCCCTCTGAGATTGAAAACGGTGAAAGCGAGTCTACTGGTGGTATCTTGGAGCATTTCTCATCCCGTTTGAAAGTAGAAACTGGAGAAGAGGCACCTACTGAAACTGTAAATTCCAATTTTAGGTTTTTAGAATTACCTTACTTTCTACGCGATCAATGCATCCATTAGTCTGCTTATTATAATGAATGTTTAGGACTAATAAGGTAATTTATTTTGTAGGAGAAAGAAAATCTAAAAGTATTTTAAAAAGAGAGAAAAAAAAAAAAAGGATTATAACCTAAGTATAACATGGAATGTGCACCAAATGTATGTAGAAAGACATGTACCTAATTCTAACAGTTTGTGACAGAAGAATTTTCATTGTTGTATTGTAGGATTATTTTTTTATTGATACATATAATAGTTTCAATTAAAAAGAAGATTGTTGTCGTGAACGTTAGGTTGAAATGGCAATAAAAAGAATTCACCTATATTACTTACAATATTTAAAATACATTGGTGTAAGGCTCCCAAAAAAATACAAAACTTTTGCTCTTATGAAATATCTACTGCAAGGGGTGGAGTGGGGGTAGAACTGTTAGTAATAAGTGATTATTCTAAAAATATACATTATATACTAATAAATGTTTCATGAGTCATAATCATCAAGTTTTATTCCTTTTGCTGAAAACATATACATCAGTACTGCAAACTTGGTCTGTTGATGTAGGATATAATTTTATAAGAATTTCCAATGGTGATCTCTAAAATAGTTGGGATTTGAAATCTATACTAGTTCAGGATGAAATATGAAAATTTACTTTGTAATACAGTACTGGAAAGAATAAGGGGCAGGATGAGAGTGGAGAGAAGATTACTTGCTTTGAAATTTATGTTCTTATACTTCATACTAGCTCCATATGTTGTTGACAAAAACAAGTAGCTATTACTGACAACTGCAAACAGTTTTGAGGGGGGTAAAATTAATTACAGAGAGTAAGTATTTATTGTGTACAAATTGACACACAGTAAGTAGCTACTTTTAATATTAAGCAGTAATATTAAAATTTTTGTGTTTAAAGAAAAAATAGTTTTCTAATTTTAAATGAGACATATATATACAGGGTGTCTCAAAAATATTGGTACAAACGTTTAGGGGAGGTAGGTAACATCTAAAGGAATGTGAATCGCACAGGAACCCATAACCGGAAACATCACCATAAGTCGGTACACGGCGCTGTTCATCAGTTCGTGGGAGGGAAAATTTCTGGTTTACTCATTCAAGCAGTAGTCGCCGCACGAAGAGCATGCATCGATATACAAACTGTGAGCTGGCAGACATGCACCTAGTGTATGGATTAGCAGAGGGCCCACACTGTGTGTGCCCCCATGCGGCACAATATCGCTTCGCAATAAATGTGTGGGCAGGTATGGTCGGTGACTGCTTAGTCAGCCCATACCTGTTACCATCCCACATGAACTCCGCTAAATATCGGATCTTTCTTGAACAAGTTCTACCAGGGTTACTTGATGATGTTCAGCAAATGTGAGATACAACATTTGGTTTCAACATAACGGGGTGCCTGCCCATTATGGAAGGTGTGTTCATGACCATTTGAACAGGCGTTTTGGGTGTCAATGGATTGGCCGTGGTGGACCCGTTGCCTAGCCCCCACGCTCACCTGATTTATCGAGCCTTGATTTCTTTCTGTGGGCACCCTCAAATCTATCGTATATGAATCGCCTGTGGAGACAGAACTGCATCACATGGCGAGATTCGTCTGTGCTGCTGCTACTGTCAAAGAAACTCCAGGTGTGTTCGACCATGTCTGCCAATCCATGCTGCGTCGGTGTCACACATGCGTCGCGTCTCATGGTGGAACCTTCGAGCATCTGTTGTAACATCATGAAATGCATCCATCTCGTACTCCATTGTTAATATTATGTCAAATAAATGTTTACCACTACTGTCTTGTGTCATTTCTGCTTCTTGTGCCTCTGCAACTACTTTCCCGTGACGTTTCCGGTTATGGATTCCTATGCGATTCACATTCCTTTAGATGTTACCTACTTCCCCTAAATGTTTGTACCAATATTTTTGAGATACCCTGTATATATATATATATATATATATATATTCATTTGCTAAATTACTTCCACTCAGGCTTAAAAGGATATTCTGGATCACATTTAAAAAGTAGGATTAAACAGTATTTTCAGTGGATTCACTAATAAGTAATAGGTTTACTTATTAGTGATCAGAAAGTTCCAGGATTGAATTTTTCAAAATAAACCTGGCTATTTAATAACCCTCCCAACCTCAATAGCATATTAAAAAATGCTTCTTCAAAGTCCTTTTTTGAAAGTTCTGCGATTACATTTGTTGTATCTCGTAACATTTGCTTCACTGGAAACTTGTCCCTTTAATCAGTTCTCTAGTTTGGGAGGGTGGAATTGACAGTGCTGCAAGATCAGGTGAAAAAAAAGATATTGTAAGACCATTACAAGATGTTTGGAAAAGTACTCAAAAATTATAACGTGATGAGCAAGAACACTCTCATAATTTGTAGAACAATCTCCAATTTTTCCATGCCCATAGATAACTGTTCCTTCTGCATCTCAAGTGCTTAATGATTTTCAAGTACATAGTCTTATTAATGGTATATCCACCTCGTATAAATTCATATTGATATAAATTATAGTAATTTTCTTCCCCCCCCCCCTCCTTGAAGATTTCCATTCTGAGGATTGATATTCCACTACATTTCATCTATTGTCACTATTGTTTCCAGAAATCATAGTCATAAATTTCAGACAGTTCTTCTGAAAGTTCATGTCTTGTTTCCATCTAATATACTGTAAACAAACTTTGTAACAAAGTTGTTGTATAATTTGATTATGTTTAAAATATTATATATGATCGCGTGAACTAACCATATGAATTTCAGCCTGAGATTGTCTTCTTCAGTTATTTGGCCTGAATAATGATTTTAACATGGGAAACAAGTTCATCTATTGACATGCATTATCTCCCACAATTTACGTCTTAATGATATTGCCTCTAGCTTTGAAGTGCTTGTAGTATTCAGATATCCTGCTTCTTGAGAAAGCTTTTTTACATATATTTAAACAATAATTTCTAATCTTTGAAGCTGATTTCTTTAACAAAAAGCAAAATTTTATATATTTATATTTCAAAAATTGGAATTTTAAAAAGCAGCTTACAAAATTACCTTAACAGATAAAATAAACCTATGCATGTATGCAATGTACAATGGGATTAATTGTCTCATGCAGTCAGATATGAAGAGAACTTCATATTTGACTGCATAATTACTCTAGGTCTTTTTCATTTTCCACTTCCTGAATGTAGTACCACACAGTTGGTATGTTAATCTGGGATTACTGCTACACATATGTAGTACCTTGCATTTGTAAATGTTAAACTGCAACTGCCATTTCTTAGTCCATCTTCCTAATTTTTTTAGCTCTTGTTGCAGTAGGTTACTATTAACCATATAGTGTAAGGAAGCCATGGGCTTTTGTTGCAGTGAACAAAAAAAAAAAAAAAAAAGAGATAGAAAAGAAAATACAAATTATGTGGTTCCCTCCTTTTGTAGGCAACTGTCAAGTTGATTTTTGAATTTATTCAAACTCATCCTCAACTACCTGTGAAGGATCATTTCAGTAATTAACAACTTGCTGACTAAAAGAAAATTTCCTACAATTTAGGCTAAACTTCTTTCCCTGTAATTTGAATTTATTGCATCTATTCAGGAATTCTTAATAAGAGGGAAAAATTCTGCATTCATTCATTTTACTAACCCCTCTGAGGTGCCTGGTTGCCAAGTTCTGTAGCCCACATAATCAGTCTTTCCTTGTATGGCAACCTTTTTGCCGATCCTGCCGTTTTTGATACCCATCTTTGCACTCTTTCAAGAAGTCAGTGTCGTTTTAAAGTGAAACTTCTTTAGGTGTGCTCCAGGCAGTTTTCAGATGGGAGTAACTTGCATTCGTGGATCTACAAAAAACACAATGAAAATGCGACTGTTGCCATAAGTAAATGCATTACAGGCACTCTGAATAGCCAACTATTGTACTAAGAAGGGTAAATGCCCCGGTTCTCGTGTGATCACTGAAGTTAAGCAGCATTAGGCATGGTTAGTAATTGGTAAGGTGACCACCTGGGAATACCCTGTGCAATTGACCTTTTGCCTTATTTTTTTTTTTATTTTGCTAACCTGTGGAAAATATTCTTCAGATTTTCATGTATCATTTGATTTTGTTAATTGGTAAGGTAATAAAGTGTAAATCTGTACTTTATATCTTTACTTTTATATCCTGTGGATAATATTCCTCCTATTTTCACTTATTAGAATTGCTGTTAATAGAATTAAAATTCAATTCGTAAATGTGATCACAATGACCGGCACTTACTACGTATCGGGGTTTTTTTTTTTTTTTTTTGTAGTTGTTGGCGCATAGGCTTCTGTGGCCATAATGCACCTCCCAAGGTTTTTGTAGTACTTTGATGCAAGCCCGAGGTGGGAATCGAACCCGCGACCTTTGGGTTGCCAGGCAGGCACTTTACCCACCCAGCTAGCCCGGTACTACGTATCGTATAGTGAACAATATTTTGTTATGGAGTGTCCATCCTAAAGTGATCTGCTCGCACAGTGAACTGATTGTAAAGCAGGGTCCACTGTAGTGAGCTTTGTAAGGCGTATAGAGAATGTATAGGTGAAATGAGTCCGTGGATTGATAAAAATTGGCAAGAAAGTACGACATGAAATGATTCACCCCCCCCCCCCCACCGTAGTACCACTCCGTATCAGGCACGAGTGATACATGACCCAATCAGTACCCCTACTGATTGCATCATGCTATTTCTTTCATCATTTTCCACTGTATTTAATAAAAAAAAAAATTTGACAGAAAAAAATTTATAATTCAACGTTTCGAAGTTATAATGAGCATTGTAAGGCATATAGAACATGTATACGTGCAATGCGACCACTGAAACTACCTCCATTGAATACAAAGGAGAGATATAAGTTACTTCGAAAGCGGAAGAAACTACTGCGTGCAATGGAATTGAACAAAGAAGCCGGAGAAGGTCCATCCACATCTTCAGAGCCTTACATTTCCCCAGAAATGTTAGAAGTGAATTTGGAAGAAGGAGTCATAGGAGTTAATACTGCAAATGAAAACGATGAAGAGCCCTCAATGCCCAGCCGTAAATGAAAAGTGAAGAAGCCAAAACAGACTACCAGAAAATACTCCATCAAATCGTTCAACGTATAATACACATCCGGAGCAGCATCAGGATTTTAAGAAACACCGAAGAATCCATGCACAGTTTAAACATACATTCCTGGATAATGATTAATGTTCGCGTAAAGACTTAACTTCTGCTATGCATGCTCGGCATACACACAATTTTTTTTTTTCCTGATGAAGTCTCTGTTGGACACAGTATTCCAATTGCTATCTTACAATTGCCTTGTATAGTGGGATTATGACCTCCCTGTCTCTAAAGGATATTGTTAATTAAATCATCGATAGGTCACCATGGGCTTTACTGGCCACATGCTCAGAAAACTTCATATCTGCCCATATTAGCATTAGTTGAGACATATAATGCAAGAAATCAAGCTTATACAGCATCAGCCAAAAAAAAAAAAAAAAAAACCTTCCCCACTTCACCCATCCGGTCACTCCAAATGTTTGTCTAGTAGAGCCTTAAATTTATTTAAGCTATCAATTTCCACAACAACTGATGGATGTCTGTTCATGCAATCAACTACCCACTGGCTAAAGGCAAATTTCTACACATTTACAACTGTCTTTCCTCAGTTTTTGATCTCTGGGCCCTCAGGTTTGTAATTTGAGCAAGCAGAAAAATCCCATTAGCATTGAGCCTGCTCAGACCATTCCAAGCCTTATACACCTCAATCAGATCACCTCGAAGGTGCCTACTCTCCAGCTTCAATTTTCAGAACTTAAGCCTTTCTTCATAAGAGTACCCCTTTGTTCCCTTCGCCAGTCTTTTTGCCCTTTCCTGTACTTATTCTAGCAACTCTACATCCTTCCTAAAATGTGGACCTGTATACAGTACTAAAGGTGTGGCCTGACTATTGCCTTATACAAAGGGATAATCACCTCCATGTCTCTGCTAGCAAAATTCCTATATGACATTGACAAGACTCCGTGACCTGCTCTGGCAGCCTGTCTGCACTGTTCAGAACTTTTCATCTGACTGTATAGTGAAGAATGAAAGAGACCCAGGTCTCTTTCATTCTTCACTTCCCTGAGTGCAGTACCACACAGTTGGTACGTTTCTCTTGGGTTACTGATACCCATATGGAGTACTTTGCATTTGTCAATGTTAAATTTCAGTTGCCACTTCTTTGCCTAACTTTTGTTGATCCTGTTGCAATAGCATAATGTCATTAACAACCTTGCCAACCTTTGTATCATCTGCAAACTTGGACATTAAGCCTAATATACCTTCATCGATATCATTGATAAGTACACAAACAACAATTGGAGCGCCCCAGGGTTCGGTGCCCAGCACCGAACCCTGGGGCGCTCCACTAATAACATTAGTCCATGAAGAGCAGTGTCCATTGATTATTGCTCTCTATCGTTTCCCGCTCAACCATTCCTTTATCCATTCTAGCAACTTGCCCTTAATGCCATATCTCTCCAATTTGTACAGCAGTCTTCCACGTGCAACAGTATCAGAAGCTTTTCTGAAATCCAAGTACAGTGAATTCCAGTTATTCGGGGCCACCAATTATTTCGCGCAGCCATTTATTTGGGGCAAATCTTAGAAAACAGAACCCAATCGAGAAAATAGCCAGGGTTTACTTCGCTTAATTGGAACAACGTGCCGTTAAATCGGGAAAGGAAACCGCAGCACTGGAAATTATCCTATAATTGTCTCCAACCGTACCATGTGGTTCGGTCGGATTTCTGGAGGTCACAGCCATAAAACAATTAGCAGTCGCCTGTTTATTGGCCTTTTCTGTTAGTGCAATCTACCATAAACGGATAGTAAACTCGATCTTATTGAATTTGCGATAATACCGACAGCTGGAATTCTGTGGGTTATTATGGTGAAATGTGTTTACACTTCTGTGAAATCTTCAATCATATAAAAAAATTAATTTTCAGAATCTTCTCTTCATTCCTATTTTTAAAGCTTTGTAACTTGTTACTCTGTTCTCACTTGCACGTATCATGTTACTTGCAATTTTCGTGTGCCGTGTTCTTTGTTGTTGATTGCTTATCCTTTTATTGTTTTAAATTTTAATCCCCACCCACAAATGTCAGTGAACAGAAATGTCAACTAGTTAGTGTACATATAGTTGTTGTTTGGTTTTTAGGAGCATTAGCAACTAAGGCCATATTGCTCCAGGGATATGCGGTGGTCATTCCCTAACCTTTCCATATCCTCCTTTTTTTGGTGGTCACGGGCTCAAATCCCAGTCTAATCAAAAAGCGTGTGCTGCGCACTGCTGCTCCTGCCCTCCTGGCTACTGAGGCACCTTATGTACATATTACAGTACGTATTAATTATTCCGATTATCACATATATTCTTCCGATTTTCACATATCATTTAATTTTTTTATTGGTAAGGTAATAAAGGGTAAATTTGTGCTTAATATAGCTTTACTTTTATAGCCTGTGGATAATACTCCTCCTATTTTCACTAATTAGAATCGCTGTTTAATAGAATTAAAATTCAATTCACAAACGTGATCACAATGATCGGCACTTACTACACATCGTATAGTGAACGGTACTTTACTATGGTGAGTCCATCATAACGTGATTTGATTGTACGGTGAACCAATTGTAAAGCAGGGGTCCGTTGTATTTTTAACTATTTACATGAAACTTCGGATAATTGGGGCAGCCACTTATTCGGGCCAAAATGCACTAGTCCCAATGTGTCTAAAATAACCGGAATCGACTGTATATGATATTAGAATTATTTTTTACATCCAGTTCCTTTGTGACCACATCACAGTACCCAATAAAATCTGTCAAACAAGAACTCCCCTTAACAAACCCATGCTGTCACTGTTACTGCAGTCTTGTCTAGATGATCCTGCAATGCTTTTTTAACCAGTGACTCCATTATTTTCCGTGGAACAGAAGTTAAACTAACAGGTGTATAATTATTTGTATCAGTCTTTGAACCCCCTTTGTGAATTGGGGATACATTTGCACATCTCCAGTCCATGGGTACCTCCCCTGAATCCAAGGATAATTATGGGTTTGCTTATTTCCCCTGCCTCCTTCAATATAACCGGATAAGATTCCATCCACCCCAGGTGCCTTTTTTATGTTTAACTTCAACAGTTGCGCCTCCGTAGCCAGGTGGGAAGGAGCAGCAGTGCGTAGCACACGCTTCTTGATTAGATCTAGGTTCGAGCCCATGACCACTGCATTTCCCAGAGCAATATGGTCTTAGTTGCTAATGCTCCTAAAAACCAAACAAAACAAGCTCTCCATTATTATAAAATCATTTAGCTCCTTGTTAAGAGTTTAGTGATTTTGTAATAATGGAGAGTTATTACATATTGTAACACCCAGATCCCTTTCTTCCTGTACTGTTTTTAATTCGATCCCTCCAAGTGTATAGGTTATTTTCGATGTTATTTCCCAAGTGTAAGACTTTGTACTTTAAAATAAATTTTAAAATAAAATTGCTGCTTTAAAACACAACTGTCAGTTTTCCAATCATTCTTGAAGCCAGTTCAAATCATCCTGAAGGAGCACCTTGCCTGGCACTGATCATTGAGAACTCTCCCAATCTTTGTCATCTACAAATTTTGACATCATGCCCTTTATCCCTTATGTCATTTATGAAAATCAATCTTGATTACTGTCATTAACCACCCACCAACCTGCAAATTAGACATTAAGCATGATATACCCTAATCAGCATCATTAATAAATATAGAAAGCAACAGTGGGCCCAGCACTGAACCCAGGGAGAAGACTCTACCAATAACATTAGTCCATATTTTATCACAATAAAATATTATATTGTATTTATTTATTTTTGAATGTGTATATGAAGTTTCTGAGACCATTGTGAGGAATTGCTTCGAACATCAAATGGCAAACCAAATAGAAAAAGTGCAATATGGTTTGTGAATGTGGTCAGGATATCCTGTGGAAATCGTATCAAACACTTACACAACACTAGGTCAGTAGAAACTTTTTTTTAGTTATCTTTTTAAGAAATGTAACGTTTGGTTTGGTTTATTCATAACAATATTTTTTGACAATAATCCTGTTTATTGCCAAACACAAACATGCAAGAAAAAGCTGTATCATCCTATGATGAAATAAATCCATTCAAATATTCTTTATATCATTTCCGTTGATTGTATGATTTTTATATTTTACAATAAAGATGGCCATGTTTATTTTTATTTTAATAAAGTCTTTTTATTTGGCTGTGATATAATTTGAGATTTTTTTTTACACATGTAAACATGCTCTGCTCCTTCCAAAATTTTGTATTTTTCTTTTTTTTTATGTGTTTTTGTTCTCATTTATTCTGTTTCAAGTCTGCACCCCATTTTTCTCTACATAATTTTCCACATTCACAAGTAAGATTTTAGTAAATTATATTGCAATTCTCTTTAAATATGTCATGGTTTCTTTAAAATTCCCTGTTTTACTAATAGAGTTGGCAATCACATCAACCTATATTTTTTAATAAGTGTGTTTAATTCCCCTTCCCCCATCTCTTTGATATATATATAAATAATGTGTGGTTTGTAACATAAATAAAGTGTCTGTGAAAATGGAAAATACACAAAGTGCCTGAACTAAGAGAAGTTTAAGGGATAGTAGAAACTGGAAGTGAAGTAATGATGAAAAAGTTGAAAAACCTAGTACAAAAATAAACTGGAACTGAGGAAGAAAACAATATACAAAAATAATTTTATACAAATAAATAAAAAATAATGAATAACAAATAAATAAATAACACTGTATTCAGATATGGGAGGGCAATTTTAGCAAGAGGTCGAATCAAGGGATGGCAAATATGCAAAATCTGAATACAGTAAATGAAAAGATGATACATAGCCAGGAGTAGTACCCTGACCATATATCAGGCATTTCCAAACTTGTCTGTAGTATTAGAAAAAATGGGTAGGGGCAAATATGTGGCCTTTATCGTAATACTAACAGACAAGGTAGTTCCTGCGCAGTGTAAAAATTAAGTTAATAATGTAATTTTTAAATTTAATACAAATTTACAAAAGTGTAATGTGAAATATAATACAAATTGTTGTACCGTGCAGAAGGGGTAAAAAGTAATTAAATTAACGTGGTTAAAAAATGTAAAAATTCAAATATACAGCAGAGAAATTTGATCAAAAAGTGTGGACAAGCAAATGGTATAGGGAATGGTAAAAATCTTGGTGTGGGGAAGGGGAGAAAAAGATGGTCAAAAGAAGGCAAAAATAGCGATAGGATGCAGGGTAGTCGGAGCGTTTGTATGACCCTTGTATTACACTAAGTTTTATGAACGGGAACAAAATAGAAAAAGACAGTATAAAGATAAAAAGTAGAAAATGTCATTAAAAATACTGAACTTACTGGGTGTATAAGTATACACCCAACCTTTACTAATGCTTGCTTATACCAGAAAGGGTTCTGGTATAAGCAAGCATTAGTAAAAATGGGTGTTAATACCATAGGCTTATAGAGAAGAAGGGAAATCGAAACCAAAACTAAAGGTGGGTGTTACCTGGAATCATTAAGTCAAGTGGAGGAGAGATGTACACAGCCAAGGTGCAAAAAAGGGAAACAATGACAAGTCACCAAGTTATATATATTTAGAGATACAGATAGTGATGACCTCTATCATAAAACAAAAATGTGGGAAAGATGGCCTAAAAACATGAAATGCCAGACAAGGCTGCAGGAATACAAATATGTAAAGGAACATGTGAAACAGAAAGTAAAACAAGAATAATTCCAATCTGCAGGAGAAGAAATTCTGGTGAAATTTTATATGATCAGAGAACAGGGTCTATAGGTCATGGCTCCAAACTTCCAAGTTAACAAGCTGCTTTAGACAGAGAAATGCACTGTTTGGCTACATCTAAGGTCAATTGAAGGTTGAGTGAATCCATTGAAGAGCTTGACAAAATATCCAGCAGGCAAAAAACTTTGATGGCAACAGAATGGCAAAATTGAAAACCATGAAGAAGAAGAATTTTTATTATTTTTTATTTATTTGTATAAAATTATTTTTTTATTGTATGCTTCCTCAGTCCCGGTTCATTTTTGTACTAGGTTTTTCAAATTCTTTCACTTTTCACCACTACTTCACTTCCAGTTTCTACTATCCCTTAAACTTCTCTTAGTTCAGGCACTTTGTATATTTTTCATTTCCATTTTCACAGACACTTTATTTATGTTACAAACCACACATTATTTATATCCTTTTGCTTCCTTTACTGCTGCACTGCACGTTTTGGAGCATTAGACATATGATAACTTTTGTTATTTTCCTTTTTCTGCTAATTTTGCTTAACATTTTAAAATTACTACTGCTGTGTATATATATATATATATATATATATATATATATATATATATATATATATAGAATCCAAATATTACAGAGTTAAATTGTAAAAATATATAAAATTATTAAGTGTTACATATAGAACTAACCGATTAATGCCATCAAACGATAGAACACTACATCGGACGTTAGGTATGTCCAAATTAGATAAGTTATAGTGTAATGTAAGTACCTCCATAGTTTGAAAATCGATGTAACCACTGGCCAACCGTACCTCCAGTATACATGAAAAAAATATTGAAAATTCGATGGTTCGAATGTTGATGATCCTGCTCAGATAGCAAACAAAACTGAATGAGTATTTTGCATCTATATTCACACGAGTTATTAAGGTTTGAAAATGCCAGAAGGTTATCAAATTATAGCAGGGTACTTAATGATTTTGTAATAACTGAGCACAAAGTGGAGGAGAAATTGTTGAAGTTAAACATAAGAAAGGCACCTGGGGTGGATGGGATCAATCCAGTTGTATTAATGGCGGCTGCAAAGGAAGTAAGCAAACCCTTGGCCATAATTATGAGAGCATCCTTGGACTCAGGGGAGGTCCCTATGGACTGGAGATGTGCAAATGTATCCCCAATTCATAAAGGGGGGATTGAAGGTTGACACGAATAATTACAGGCCAGTTAGTTTGACTTCTGTTCTGGGTAAAATAATGGAGTCACTGGTTAAAGATGCATTGCTGGGTCATCGAGACAAGACTGCAGCAATAATTCAGACACAGCATAGGTTTGTTAAGGGAAAGTCTTGTCTGACAAATTTGATCGATTATTATGATGTGGTTACAAAGGAACTGGATGCAAAAAATAATTTTGATATCATATACTTGGATTTCAGGAAACCTTTTGACACTTGCGCATGGAAGACTACCATACAAATTGGAGCAGAATGGTATTAAGGGTAAGTTTCTACAATGGATAAAAGGATGGTTGAGTGAGTGGAGACAGAGGGTGGTAATTAATGAGTGCTGCTCTTCATGAACTAATGTTATTACTGGAGTCCCACAGGGTTTTGTGTTGGGTCCACTGTTGTTTTGTATATTTATCAATGATATTGATGAAGGTATATCAGGTGTCGAAGTTTGCAGATGATACAAAGGTTGGCAGGGTTGTTAATGACAGTAATGGCAGTGTGCTACTGCAACAGGATCTAGAAAATTTGGGCAGATGGGCTGAGAAGGGGCAACCGAAGTTTAACGTTGACAAATGCAAAGTACTGCATATGGGTAGAAGTAACCCAGAGAAACGTACCAACTGTGTGTACTACATTTAAGGTTGTAGAAAATGAAAAAGACCTGGGAGTAATTGTGCAGTTAGATATACGAAGTTTTCTGAACAATGCAGACAGGCTGCTAGTGCGGGTCATGGGGCTTTGTCAATGATATACAGGAATTTTTCTAGCAGGGAAAAGGAAGTGATTATCCCTCTGTATAAGGCAATCGTCAGGCCACGCCTTGAGTACTGCGTACAGGTCTGGAGGCCTCATTTTAGGAAGGATGTAGATTTGCTTGAGCGTGTACAGAGAAGGGCAACAAGATTGGTGATGGGAATGAAGGTATCCTCTTATGAAGAGAGGCTTAAGTTCTTCAAATTGCAGTGGCTGAAGACTAGGCACCTGTGAGGTGATTTGATTGAAGTGTATAAGGCCTTGAATGGGTTGAGCACACTGAATTCTAATGGGATTCTTCCACTTGTTCAGATTACGAACCTAAGGGACCATAAATTCAAATTGAGGAAGACAGATCTAGAATAGCTGTGCAGAAATTTGCCTTTAGCCAGTGGTTTTTCAATTGCTGGAACAAACTTCCATCTGTCGTTGTGGAAGTTGATAGGTTAAATAAATTTAAGGAGGAACTGGACAAACATTTTACACAACAATTCTCTCTGAGAGAAAATTGATGTGTAAATTTTTATTTTATTTTATTATTATTATTTATTTATTTATTTTATTTTTTGACTGCTGCATAAGCTTATACACTTGCTTCCTTGCTTCACATGCCACTACTACTACTACTTACGAGGTGATCTGATTGATGTGTATAAAGCCTTGAATGGCTTGAGCATGCTCAATGCAGATGGGATTCTTCCTCTTGCTCAGAATAATCGCCTGAGAGGGCATAAATTCAAATTGAGGAAAGGCAGTTGTAGGATAGATGTGTGGAAGTTTAGTTTTAGCCAGCGGGTGGTTGATTGGTGGAACAAACTTCCATCTGTCAATGTAGAAGTTGATAGCTTAAATATATTCAAGGCAGAACTTGACAAACATTTGGAGCGAGTGGATGAGTGAAATAAAGGTTTTTTTTTTTTTTTTTTTTTTATGGCTGATGCTATATAAGCTTGCTTTCTTGCATCATGTGCCTTTGCTAATACTACAGACTAGCTTATATCTGCCATGGGCTGCTCTGTCGCCTGATAATTTATATGCATCCTATGCACTTTTCTTCTTTGCCACAAGTTTCATCACTTTGTCTGACCTCCATTTAAACCTGTATCTTGAAGAGTATTTCTTAGTTGGTATGAAAAGCCTAGTAGTTTCTATGATTAATTCCTTGAACACTTCCCATTTACCATTTCCTGATGGTAACATCATCAGTTGGTTCAGCTGTATTGAATTTAAAAACTAAGGCCATTGTGATCACCTTTACGAAAGCAAAAACCCCTTCCCTTTACCCTCGATGGTAGTTACATCTTTAAGTTAAGTATATCCCAAATCAATATTTGTAAAATAATAAGAGAAGTTTACCTCAATATAATACGTAGAACACTTCTGTATGATACTCTCCAGCAACTAAAAGAAAAAAAATCAGAAATCTTACATTACAGTAAAAAATAATTAAAAATCAATTGAGCACAGTTAAAAATCAATCAAAATGATAATTGAATTTACATTACATTACTGTAATGTAAGATTTTCGATTTTTTTTTTTTTCGTTTTAATTGCTGGTGAGTATCATATGGAAGTGTTCTACGTATTATATTGAGTTAAACTTCTCTTATTATTTTACAAATATCGATGTCAATACACTGTGATCATTGCTACCTAGTGGCTCTTTTATCTGCAGATTCTTAATGCGTGAATAATCACCGTTGATAATCAGATAAAGAGTATTACTCCTTGTTGCCTCGGCGCCTCCATAGCCAGGTGGGAAGGAGCAGCAGTGCGTAGCACATGCTTCTTGATTAGACCGGGGTTCGAGCACGTCACCACCAAATACGGAGGATGCAGAAAGGTCAAGGGAATGACCACCGCATATTCAATATGGCCTTAGTTGCTAATGCTCCTAAAAACCAAACAACAACAATCTTGTTGCCTCTCTAAGACGTTGCTTTCGAAAACAGTCATCCAATAAATCCACAAAAGTTTTGTTAGTGTGTGAGTGACCAACCCACAAGTTGCAGTAAATATCTGGAAAGTTAAAATCCGCCATTATAAGACATTCTGATTTACTTGACCACTCTATATCTCTGTACAGCTGTTCATTGTTCTCGTCAGTGTCATTAGGCCTATAACACACTCCTACTCTCATTTTTGCTTTCCCAGTGCTTATGTCATATCAGACTGCTTTAATATTGCACTGGTCACCCATGTCAACTGGATGCACTTCCTTAGATTTTATGTGCTTCTTAACTAAGTGCATACCCCCCTCCTGTCTTCTCTGTCCTTTCTGCATACATTGTTCTCCCCATATTCAAACTCTGTATCCCTTATATGTGAGTGACACAATGTCACTGAAATCCCAACAATGTCTGCATTTAATGTTTTGACCAGCACTTCAAATTGATCAAATTTATTTACTATATCCCTACCATTGGTTTACATGCACCTGTTCTTACTTTAGTTTCCCTAACACAGCCCATGTATTTACTTGGTTAGTGATGACCCAGCAGTTCTTGAAATCTCAGCAACTTGCTTTCAACTCTGCTTCCAGTAGAAGTAGTGGAAGAATCACTTTCACCTTTGCGTACAGCTAATGTTAATCAATTAGTTCCCCCCCAAGCTAGCAGTTTTCTGACCCACCTAACACTTCCTCGATAGCTTCAGCAAATATTCTTCCACCCTTTATATTTAAATTTAACATCATCCGTGACTTATGGAAGTGAAAATTGGGCACTCACTAAAGAATGGAAGAGAAACCGAGAACTACACAGCGAAGAATGAAACAAATTATATCAGGAATCAGACTGTTAGATAAGAAGAGAAACACATGGATTAGACAGAAAACTCAAGTAAAGGACATTCTTGTCAAAACTAAAGAACTAAAATGGTCTTGAGCAGGATACATAGCTCAAAGACATGATGACAGATGGACTAAGAAAATAACTGAATGGTATCCAAGAGGAGCTGGGAGAAAACCCAGAGACAATGACGGAGATGGACAGATGAATTTCACGAGTTTGAGTATTAAATGGATGGTCATTGCACAAAACAGAAGGAACTGGAAAGTTGCTGGAGAGACCTTCATCCTACAGTGGATTGAAAATGGGTGATGATGATGTCTGTAGAAGCAGTCTCTCCCGTTAACAAGCACAGACCACACACACTGAGAAAAATTCTATCCCATGAGTCATTCACAATATCTCTTAGTCGAAATTGATTGACAAGGCTTTTATGATATACTCTCTCTCCTATTGTGTTTGGGCAGAATTGCCGACACTTTTAAATTTAAATCTAACTCATGACTTTTATTCAGTGTTGCCCTGTACTTGTTAAGTATGTCTGTAGATGTGCTCTTAATGTCATTAGTGCCAACATGTACAACGATATCACCTTTATCATCAATGGTATCACCATCTGCTCTACATCATCAAGCCGACCGGGCTAGCCGTGTGGGTAAAGTGCCCGCCTGGCAACCCAAAGGTCGCAGGTTCGATTCCTGCCTCGGGCTTGGATCAAAATACTGCAACAAACCTTGGGAGGTGCATTATGGTCACAGAAGCCTATGTGCCAAAAAAAAAAAAAAAAAACAACATCAACTTTTGCCTCCTGGCAGATACCTGGTAATTCTGTCTTTCAAGTCTGTAATAATTAAATGCTAGTTTGCCGAAATTTTTAAGCTGGTACTTATCCCATTCAACCATAAAATAATATGAGAGTTTTAGCTTGGATTGATTTTTGATGTTACCAAATGTGACATGTTTTGAGTTTTTTCAGTATTGTAGCCCACATGCAATATGAAGGTTTATGAAAGATGGAGGCTTATAAAGTAACTTTGTAGACTGATTTATATGGTTTGTAATTTTTCTATCTTAACCAGTAACTAGCATGCAAAAATTTTAAAAATCAGTAAAAATAATTCAAAATTGTTAATTTTTTTTATGCCACCTATATTTTCAATCTTTTTCTGAACACAACTGTGAAAAATCTGTGTTCTGTTTCTATGTTTCTTAAAAACACGCATTTTTAATTAATTTTTGAAAATTAAAATTCCTTTAGACTTATTGGCAAGTGAATGCAAATTCACTTGCCGATAAATCCAAAAAAAAAATGTGGTTTAAAAAATGCACTCTTCAAGAAATGCTTTGATTAGATGCAAGTTAGTGGCTAACAGGAGTGTTGCAGCATGAAATATGAAATGCGCGTATCAACATTCAATTCCAGCAATCAAAATCAGAGAGCATTACCGATTGGAGGAAAGTGTGTGGCATTAAAGGGAATATTCTGTCAATAATTGAAGATGATATATGTCAATCAACACATACATATAATTTGGTTTAACTTAATCATGAATTTTTCCTAATTGTGCTATAAATAATAGATATTTCTGGAATTTTCTACAGAGAATTAAAAAAAAAAAAAAAATTTAAAAACAGCTGTTAGGAGTTTTCAGCTGTATGAATGAAGTAGAAATTGTCGAAATATTGTTGGGGTTGAATTGACCCCAAATGACTGAATTTTTTTATTTTTTTTATTTTTTAAACACATCTGTGTTCACTGCTTGGGCTCTAATTCTTGTTCAGCATATCATTGTTTAAGCTGAGCCATGCTATTTTGAACATCAAAACTTTTATATGTAGTCATCTGCCTTCTGGCTATTGGTTTAGCTCCTCATTATCAGTTGTGTATTGCATCAACTGTGTTCTAATCTTATGTATAGGACTGGTAGGCCCCTTTCTGTTGTTTTCGTCATGACTTTCCTAATGGTGACTTGTGGTCAGTAAGGTTATAAGTTTGCTTTCAGCCAAGAATGAGTATCAGGCTCCATGTTCAATGGTAATTTGGTAATTACCTTTGCACCACATTACCATTGTGGTGCAAAGAAACCCCAGACTTTTGCTGCACCAGACAAAAAAATTCTTTCACTTCTCACATTGGTACCAGTCCAGCTACTGCTGAATGAATTTAAGTAGCAGCTGGATTGGTATTTTGAATTCTGCAAGCTGTTAACCGTAGATATCCAATACAGGTAACTTATTCTAGTGTGCTGATTAAAAGAAAACTTCCTACAGTCTAGTAATTTATTGGAATTTATTTTATTGTCTCTAGGTCTAATATCATTTATAACCATGAAAAAATTTCACCATCATTCATATTACATATCCCTCTAAAGTATCTAGTTAACAAGTTGTGTAGCCTACACATTCAAAGTCTTCCTTTTATTGATCTCACTATGTATGTTGCCCATTTTTGGATGATTTGCAAGAAGCTAATGTTATTTTATTATTATTTTTTTTTTTTTTGGTTTGGTCTCCATACTTTAGCATGGTTTGGTTTGTTTTGTCCAAGTTTAGTCTTGTAGTTGCTTATGGGGGATTACGGTCTTCCTATCATTCTACAAGTAAAATGTTCAATAAATCATCAAAAGAAAATTATAGGTTGCTGCCAGTTTACACTAATAGTTACCGCTCTTTAGATTCACAAAGGAAAATCTTATCTTTTAACTCCATCTCATTGTCAAAAAAATAAAACTTATTTTTTTAAAATTTAATAAATCTTTAATGAATCTATCAGTGAAAAAAATAGTAAAAGTAAAAAAAGTAAAGTCAAAAATAGCAGAACTATGTTAGAATTATAATTAAAAAAAAAAAAAATCTGAATTTCTTCTAATTTTTGTTAATGAATACAGTTACTTATAGATAATAAACACTTGAGAATAGTTTACAATAATGTTCAGTTAGCCATAAAAAATTCAAACTTTATTCTGCAAGCTTTTCATTTCCAGTAAAACACATACAGTACTGCCCACAGGTGGTCCTCTCTCTCTCAATTTAGAATGCAATAAAGATTAATAAAATAATGTAAAGTTTATTAAAAATTAATATTATTAGTTTTTAATAAACTCTACACTTGTTGAATTTTTGGGAATAATCTGAGTCCCTTGCTAAAAAAATTAGTTAAACCAGGTGATAGATGAATCTTAGCTGATATACTTCTTGAGTGAGCCCCTTGTTTACAAATTTGTTGAACACTCATGTCTAAAACATTTTTCTTCATTTGATATGTATCATGGCTGTAAAACTGATGCTCCAACAGGAGCAAAATATAAAAAATTCAAAGTTCATCACAATTTACAATTCTACAGAGGAGGAGAAGGAGGAGGGTACATAGCTTTGATGAGTCATGGACCAGCAGATGGTATTCTGACTAATATTGCTCTGTTGTGATGGATTTTGATTTCTTAATAAATTTACTAGGCAACATTTGCAACGATATTTCTTAGTAACACCACCACACTGTAAATGGTAATATGCAAAGAAGAATATTCCCAAGAAATGTAAAATATTATTACTCTAATAGATTGATGGGCACACAAAACGATGTGTTTGAGTCATGCAGAATATTCTTCCTTATAATATTTGTTACATATATAAACAGGATTAATAGCAATTTATTATTTTATTTTTTCATTGAAATATGTTAATTTCAGTATTTTTTTTTTCTCTCTCTCTCTCTCAGCTTGGTTTGTTGTGCTGGAGTCGTGCAAATTCACATGAATGCCTCACACAAACTTATATTTGGCGGAGATTAATAGTTTCACGTTATGTTATGTTATGAACATTTTTATAAAATTTTAAGCATTGTTAATATTTTTTTTTTTTTTTTTTTCATTTTTACTAATGAGCATTCAAAATTTTGTAAATATTTTTTTTGGCCACTAAAAGAGTAGCAAGAAAACACGTTTACAAAATTTTAATTATTATTAAAAATAAATAAAGATATAAAATTAGTAAGCATTTGAGCCATTAATAAACTGCAAGTACAAATTCAAAAAATCAAATCAAAGTATCCCTATGTAGAGGGCTCTGGAGCGAGTTCTAAGGCTCGCACTGAAGAGAAATTTGGACAACAGGTACAATAAAGAATGCGTTTGCCATTTATTGGGGGAAAAAATTACAAAATTTGTCACTATATGGTGCGTAACTATCTTAGTTATGATTATGGAAATAACTTACATTATTTGCATAATCGTAAGTTATTGCCACAGCCCACTAGTCGGCTCTACTGTACTGTATAAAATCATAAAGTAGATGTTTGCCTGCACTACAGCAGCAATGCAGCTGCAGCCATCAGAGAATTCTGGCGTCAGAAGCACATGGATTCTAATGCCACGTGCGTGCATGTGTGTGTGTGTGTGGCAATTTTCAAAAAAAAAATCCAATTTTTATGTGGCTTTCAGTCATATAGTAGAAATGAATTGTATTAAAAATGTTGGTATTTTATTTAAGGCCCACATGGACCTATGACTGCGATTGATTGCGAAATTTGAAGCGACAAGACATCTTGGCGTTCAACCAGGTAGAGTTCGAAAACAAGTGGACATCTTCGTGTTGAAGATGTGGCTATGGCTGTTATGGATTTATCAAGTCACTCTCCATGTGGTAGTGCAAGTGTGCCAGCTGTTTCTGTGAAGTGGACATGCCGCATTCCACTGTAAGGCTAGTAATGCATCAGGTGTTGCTGTACTATCCTTACAAGATGCACATGCTACAGCAGCTAAAGCATGGTGATGCAGATATTCGTTTCACATACGCACTTCAGTTTCTGGTGTGAATGACAGTGGATATCACTTGGCCATGGAACATCCTTTGGAGTGATGAAGCCCACTTCTGCTTAAATGGACAAGTGAATATGCACAACTGTCGCATTTGGGCAACAGAAAACCCTTGAGTTATCGAAGAGGTCCCATTGCAATATCCAAAAGTGGCAGTGTGGTGTGGATTTACAGCCACATTCATGATTGGGCCATATTTTTTTGAACAGGTAACACCAACTGGACCCCGCACCTGTACCGTCACTGGACAGCGATATTATGAAATGTTGGCAAATTTCGCAATACCAGGGCTGCAACAACGTGGGTGCCTTCAGGATACCATATTCATGCAAGATGATGCGCCACCCCACATCCACCGTTGTGTCCAAAGATTGCTAAGGCAACACTTTACAGATGGACAGGTCATCAGCATTGTTTCCGGACATCTTGGCCACTCTGATCACCGGACCTCACCCCATTGGACTTCTGGTTGTGGGGGGTTTTTTTGAAGAACCAGATGTATTGGGAAGGATGTCAAACTCTGGCAGATCTGAAGGACAGCATTAGACGTCATGTGCTGGGTATTCCAGTTGACATGTTACGCTCTGCTGCAGAAAATGCTGTTCTTCGAATGGAAACTGTTGTTGACCAAAATGGAGGACACATTGAACAATTGTAGCGCTGTTCAAGGGGCTCACATCTGGTGAATATGGGCTTGGCACACCCAGGGTCCTGGGCTGGATATCATCATTCTTCTCTTTCTTGGTGATTCCCTTCTACATTTCTCTCTCTCTCTCTCTCTCTCTCTCTCTCTCTCTCTGTTAGGGTAACTCGGGAATTTTTTTTTTGGTTGGTGCAGCATAAGCCTTAGGCTTCCTTACACCATATAGCTAATAATAATAACAATAATTTGTATTTCCACAAAGCCATATAGTGACAAATTTTGTAACTTTTTTTTTTTTCAATAAATGCCGAATGCATTCTTTATTGTACCTGTTTTCCAAATTTCTTTTCAGTACGAGCCTTAGAACTCGCTCCAGAGCCCTCTACATAGGGATACTTTAATTTTAACAACCCTGTATTTAGTACATGAAAGATACAATTTATTCTTCACTTGGTAATGTTTGTATTGGATTACATCATTATTGCTCTGGCATCAGTACAAATAGGGAGGGGTGATTAACAAGCAACTATCATTTGCTTTCTCCACCTTTTCACCTTTTTTAATCCTCTGTTTGCCTGACATTTAAAATGTAACAGTAAAGGTATATGTGCAGGAATACACATCTTAATTATCTTTCAGGAAAACAACCGTCTGGAAAATAACTCATTTTAACCCTAATTACTATCTGTTTATAAAGTTGAAAATCCTTAAAATACTCAAGTACAGAAATACTATTATATGAAGTTATCAAATTGGGAAGACTGTTGCTGTTTGCTGTTATTTTTGAATTTAAATTGAATTGACCTTATTAATGGCACTAAAGCTTGTCACTGGTATCTGTACATATATTTTTTCTATGCAGATGCATGTGTTCATGAGCTGATTTGTATGTTATGTAGGCTGATAAACCCTGAATAACTCACAGGGGGGGGGATGCAGATCCCTTTGCCAGAGATGGGGCAACTAGAGCCTCAATTGAAAAGAACTGTAGAAATTCCTCCAGTCATTGAGCTTTTCTGAAAAAAGCTTTTCTTTTTTTTTATCTTGCCATTACTTTTCTTCTAAACAACTGCTGACTCTACAAATCTCAAATCTGCCCTACCATGAAATGCTGTTCCCACATCTGGGATGTGCCACCAAAACCTCTTAAGAGGTTTTGCCCCCAATGTCTCCATTCAAAAGAAGACAGGTTAATTAATGACCACCCATCTCATACAAAGTCCTAAACATTCAATTTCTGGGGCATGTATGCCTTTTCTTCCATGAATATTTTCTTCTAAACTGGCATATATAATTCTCCCATTCGCTTAAAAAACCAGTCCAAGCATGTTCTGTAAGCAGTCAGCATCCATTCAATGACCAACTCTATACTCACAGGATCAACTTTTTTCTCTTTCTCATTTATCCTTTCTGTTTTCTGGAACAACCTTTCCACACACACACACACACACACACACACACACACACACACACACACACACACACACACACACACCTATTGATTATGCTATAGTAATACCCATCCACCAGTAGGATGGACAGGGGTTAATACATCATATTCAACAGGATTTTTCTAAGGTAAGGTATACGTGGATGGGAGACTGGGTTCACCCGTGGTATTGGATGGTGCCTCACTGAAGACTTGTAGAGAGAGAGAATTGTAATTTCCGATCGTGTGCAGCCATTTATGGTGACCATCTTCCAGGATCTCGAAGACAACAGTTCATGTGTGTGTAGTGTCTTGTCAATGGTATACAGAAATTCTTCTAGCAGGAATAAGGAGGTGATTATCCCCTTGAATAAGTCAGTGGTCAAGCCATACCATTGAGTACTTACTGTATACAGGTCTGGAGGCCTCATTTTAGGAAGGATGTATAGCTGCCAGAACGAGTACAGTGAAGCAACAAGATTGATGAATGGAACAAAGAAAGGCTTAAGTTCTGCAAATTGCTGTGTCTGGGGACTAGGCATGTGTGAGGTGATCTGATTGGAGTGTATAAATCCTTGAATAGTTTGAGCAAGCTCAGTGCTGATAGGATTCTTCTTCTTGCCCGGTTAATCACATGAGGGGACATAAATTCAAATTGAGTGGAGACAGTTGTAGAATAATGTGTGGAAATTTTCCTTTAGTCAGCAGGTGGTTGATTGCTGGAACAAACTTCCATCTGGTGTTGTGGAAATTTACAGCTTAAATAAATTCAAGACAAACATTTGAAGTGAATGGATGGGTGAATGGAAATTTTGTTTTCTTTTTTGGCTGATGCTGAGGCATATGATCATATGCCTCCACTAATGCTAATGTCAAAAGGCTGCAGTAGTGTTGCACTGGTCTAGTGGGTTCTCCATCCTAACATGGCTTTTGAATTAAAAGTCTTTTTTAGCAGCTATTATTTCAATCAACTAAGTCTTTCAGCCTTGAAAGGCAATAAATTTTATTAAAAAAATTAAGTCTCACAGCTTCATGGTTTAAGCTGTGAGATTTAATTTTTACACCTTGTAAAAATGTTTACACCATGTAAACATTTCAAATATATATTTTTTTCTATTATGTTTGCATACAGGTATCTCTCAGGTTATGCAAGTTTGAAATATGCTGTTTCATATGTGTCCATTTCTGATTAGTGAAAATCTGTAATTGACTTGCCACCAGAGCCTTTGCAGAATTTTTAGAATTCTGCAACAGTACCATAAGTTATTGAGATAAAAACAGTCTATTAAAAGAAAAAAAATACACCATTTTTTCTCACATAAGGCAACCTTGTAAGATTAGCTGAGTATCTGTAGATTAACTCATATCTGTCCACGTTTAGGCAGTAGTTGAGTTGTGCCATTGTGGAGAACACACACATGCACCATGATTTTTATATACAGTAAACTATAATAGTCTCACTTTTAGTGCTCTTTTCTTTCGGTTTCATGATCAGTAATGTTCAGAGCTTACAGTATTTATCAATATTTATTACATCCTCTGATTATTAATTATGAATTTTAAGTGCTCTGTATTCTAATTTTGTTGGTACTTTTGCATGATTAGTTCATACTGTATTTATTTTATCCAATATACACATAACATATTTTATTATAAAATGCTTATTGAAATATTATTATTATTAGCCGTATGGTGCAAGGAAGCCTGAGGCTTATGCTGCACCAGCCAAAAAAAATTTTCTGAATTACCCCGAGAGAGAAAAGAATGATGATATCCAGCTCAGGACCTTGGTTGTGCCAAGCCCATACTCAGCAGATGTGAGCCCCTGGGGTTGCATTGATATGCAGAAATTTGAAGATCATTCAAATGAAAACAACAAAACCAACATCAAATGCATATTATGTAAAAACTGATGATAATTTTGTCACACTGGTCTGCATTTTAAGAAATATAGATGCATATGAGGCAAGAAAGCAAGCTTATACAGCATCAGCAAAAAAACCAAAAAGAAAACCATTCCCATTTGACCCATCCAATCACCCCAAATGTTTGTCTAGTTCAGCCTTGAATTTATTTAAGCAATCAACTTCCACAACAACAGATGGAAGTTTGTTCCAGCAATCAACTACCCGCTGGCTAAAGGCAAACTTCTGCACATCTATTCTACAATTGTCTTTTTTCAGTTTGAATCTATGCGTGCTCAGGTTTGTAATCTGAGCAAGAGGAAGAATCCCATCAGCATTAAGCCTGTTCAATCCATTCAAGGCCTTATACACCTCAATCAGATCACCTCGCAGGAGCCTAGTCTCCAGAAGCTGCAATTTGCAGAACTTAACCTTTCTTCATAAGAGCACTCCTTTGTTCCCTTCATCAGTTTTGTTTCCCTTCTCTGTACTTGTTTTAGCAACTCTACATCCTTCCTAAAATGACGCTTCCAGACTTGTATACAGTACTCAAGGTGGCCTGGCCATTGCCTTATATAAAGGGATATTTACTACCTGGAAGTATCTGTAGAAAAGGCATGTATCACAAACAGTACATCTATGAGACAGATAGTGGAGAAACTCTGTTAGAGTTAGAGATAAGTCATTAATTAACCTAATTTACTAATTAACTGTCCTCTTCGGAATGGACTCTAGAAGCCTGAGAGAGGTTTTGGGGGCACCACCCCAGATGTGATAACAATATTACATGGTAGGGTGGATTTGCGATTTGTACAGAGTGAACAGCTGTTTGGAAGGAAAGTAATGCCGAGAGCGAAAGAGAAAACCAAATTTTTTAGATTCAGAGGAAGCAATGTTTGTAATGTGCTTGTGCCAAGAGAGATTAGGATCAAGGTTAACCCCCAAAAGAGAAATATCATCTTGCCTAGAAAGCGGAGTGTCTCCAAAGATAAGCATGGGAGCAGAAGAATCCTTTTCAGGAGATATAAGACAAGATTGACAAGATTTTAGGAATTGGTAGTGGATATTCAAGAAGTTGAAGCTATTTGAGCAGGGCAAGATTTCTCAAAATGGAAAGTGGAATGCAATGTGCTATCATCAGCAAAATTATGGATAGGATTTCCAGTTAATGGAAGAAGGTCATTAATATCACATCTGGTGAGTATGGACTTGGCACACCCAGGGTCCTGAGCTGGTTATCATCTTTCTTGGTGATTTCCTTCTATTTCTGATTCTGTTTGGCTGGTGCAGCAAAAGCCTTAGGCTTACTTGCACCATATGGCTAATAATAATAATAATATACAAGAGGAAAAGAGTGAGAGGAAAGAACTGAACCTTGGGGTTAGTGGAGAAGCTAGAAGAGAGAGTGCCATCTACCATCACATCAGAGAGAAAACATTTAACTCCCTGTTACCAAACTGTAACAGGGAGTTAAATGACTTTATGATAACTGAGCAAAGTGGAAGAGAAACTGTTGAAGTTAAATGTAAGAAAGGCACCTGTGGTGGATGGGAGCTATCAGTTGTATTAAGGAGGCGGCAGAGGAAGTTAGCAAACCTTTAGCCATAATTATGAGAGCATTCTTGGTCTCAGGGGAAGTTCCCACAGACTGTAGATGTGCAAATGTATCTCCAATTCACAACGGAGTATCAAAGGATGACACGATTAATTATAGACCTCTTAGTTTGACTTCTGTTTCATGGAAAATAATGGAGCCACTGGTTAAAGAAGCATTGCAGGATCATTTAGACAAGACTGAAGTAATAATTCAGACACAGCATGGGTTTGTTAAGGGGAAGTCTTGTCTGGCCGATTTGATTGGATACAATGACATCACAAAGGAACTGGATGCAAAAAATAATTTTGATATATACTTGGATTTCAAGAAAGCTTTTGATACTGTTGCACAAGAAAGACTACTGTACAAATTGGAGCAATATGGCTTTAAGGGCAAGTTGCTACAATGGATAAAAGGATGGTTGAGTGGGAGAAGACAGAGTGGTAATCAGTGGACACTGCTCTTTGCATTAGCATTAGTAGAGGCACACGATGGAAGAAAGGAAGCTTATACAGCATCAGCCAAAAAAAAAAAAGGAAAAAAAATCCTTCCAATTTCACTGATCCATTCATTCCAAATGTTTGTCTAGTTCTGCCTTGAATTATTTAAGCTATCAACTTCCACAACAACAGATGGAAGTTTGTTCCAGCAATCAACTACCTGCTGGCTAAAGGCAAACTTCTGCACATATATTCTACAACTGTCTTTCCTCAGTTTGAATCTATGCCCCCTCAGGTTTGTAATCTGAGCAAGAGGAAGAATCCCATCACAATTGAGCCTGCTCAATCCATTCAAGGCGTTATACACCTCAATCAGGTCGCTTGCAAGTGCTTTGTCTCCAGAAGCTGCAATTTCTTCGTAAGGGCACCCCTTTGTTCCCTTTGCCAATCTTTTTTTTTCCCTTCTCTGTACTCTTTCTAGCAACTCTACATCCTTCTTAAAATGCAGTTTTCAGACCTGTACACAGTACTCAAGGTGTGTCCTGACCATTGCCTTATACAAGGGGATAATCTCCTTATCCCTCTTCACAAAATTCCTGTATATCACTGACAAGACCCCATGACCTACTCTGGCAGCCTGTCTGCACTGCTCAGAAAACTTCATATCTGACTGCACAATTACCTCCCGCTCTCTTTCATTCTCCACTACGCTGAGTGTAACATGATAGTTGGTACATTTCTCTGCGGTTACTGCTGCCCATATGCAGTACTTTGTATTTGTTAAGGTTAAACTTCAGTTGCCACTTCTCAGCCCATCTACTCAACTTTTCCTGATAATAATAAATAATTTTTCTGTTTATACTCTGAAATGACCACATGGTCACAGGAGTTCATAAGGTAGAGAGAATACAATAAACAGTACCGTATTCAGCAGTCACGGGCTTGAACCCCGGTCACTCAAGGCACGTGTACTTATGCAGCCGCGTGCCTGACCACTCGGCTACAGCGGCCTCTATCCTTATGCAGCAGCATACTGTCATTATTGATGCTGCCAACCTTTGTATCATCTGCAAACTTTGACATTAAGCTTGATATACCTTCATCAATATCATTGATAAATATACTAAACAAAAATACACCCAACACTGAACCCTGGTGGATACCACTGATAATATTAGGCCACGTAGAGCAGTACCCACTGATGACCACTCTCTGTTTTCTCCTATTCAACCATTCTTTTATTCATTGTAACACTTGCCCACTCGGCTACGGCGGCCTCTATCCTGATGCAGCAGCAGCAGCATACTGTCATTATTTGCCATACTGCTCTAATTTGTACAGTAGTCTTCTGAGTGCAACAATATCAAAAGCTTTCCTGAAATCCAAAAATGCCTAAAAAAATCCTAATGTTATTAGTGGCATCCCCCAGGGTTCAATGTTCACCTCATCATTGTTTTTTGGTATTTATCAGCGATATTCATGAAGGTATATCAAGATTAATATCAAAGTTTGCTGATGATAGAAAGGTTGGCAGCCGGATCTGTAAAAGTTGGGAAGATGGGCTGAGAAGCGTTAACTGAAGTTTAACATTGAAAAATGCAAAGTATTGCATGTAGGTAGCAGTAACCTCAGAGAAATGTTCCAACTGTGTGGTGTTACACTCAGGGTAGTGGTGAATGAAAGAGACCTGGGAGTAATTGTGCAGTCAGATATGAAGTTTTCTGAGCAGTGTGGACAGGCTGCCACAGTAGGTCATGGGATCTTGTCAGTGATATATGGGAATTTTGCTAGTTGGGATAAGGAGGTGATTATCCCCTAATGTAAGGCAATGGTCAGACCACACCTTGTGCACTGCATGCAGTCTGGAATCCTCATTTGAGGAAGGATGTGGAGTTGCTAGAATGAGTAGAGAGAAGGGCAACGAATGCTAATGCTAACGAGACTGGTGAGGACAACAAATGGGTGCTCTACTCTATTCTACTCTTATGAAGAAAGGCTTAAGGTCTGCAAATTGCAGTGACTAGACACCTGCAAGGTGACCTGAAAGTGGTGTATAAGAACCTTCAATGGATTGAGCAGGCTCAATGCTGATAGGATTCTTCCTCTTGCTCAGATTTCAAACCTGAGGGGTCATAAACTGAAATTGAGGAAAGACAATTGTCAAATAGATGTGCAGAAATTTTATTTTAGCCATCGGGTAGTTGATTTCTGGAAGAAACTTCCATATGTTGTTGTAGAAGTTGATAGATTAAATAAATTCATGGAAGTAGTGGACAGACTTTTGGAACAAATGAATGGATGAAATGGGAAGGTTTTTTTTTTTTTTTTTTTGCTGATGCTGTATAAGCTTGCTTTCTTGTATCATATGCCTCTACTAATGCTAATGCTAAATTTCTGTCTCTCTCATGTAAAAATCTGTTTTATAAATGAAAAATATCAGTGGAATTGTATCTGATTTATTTTTTATAGATTTTACAAATTGGTTATTTTTAAGTAAAATATTGATAGAAATATGTAAAAACAGAAATATGAAACCTATGAGAAATGCAGAAGACATTGTTTTCTGCATTTCTGATACACTAGAGTTTGTTAAACTTTCACTTTTCTGACTTCCTCAGGGAGCTAGCTTCAGTGGCTGTTACTCTTTTTAGCATCCAGTGGTAGTTGGCCATCATCATGTTGACTTTTTATCCCCCCCCCTTGGTACTTTTTTATGCCCATTTCTTTTATATTCAGATGGAATTTTTCCCTCTGCTCTTCACTTAAACTAATTAAATTTTCTGGGAAATAGTTAGACAAGACTGCATATTGCAGCCTAGACCTCTAAACTTTTCAAGCATGGTGCTCACTGTCATCTCATAATCTGGATGTTTATTTCTGAAAAATTGCATTCTGCATTTTCTGTCACTCCAAGCATCTCTTTCAGTTTGGCCCTTGTATTGAACAGAGTCTAGCAGCAGCTTACAGATTTCCTGTCCAGCAAAAACTCCTGATTTTTTTTTTTTTTTTTTTTTCTCATATGTTAGCAGGGAATTTAGTGCAAACATGTCTGACTAATTTGATTGGATCCTATGATGCAGTAACAAAGGAACTGGATGCAACAAAAACAATTTTGAAATCATTTACCTGGATTTCCAGAAAGCTTTTAATATTGTTGCACATAAAAAGAGTGCTGTACAAATTGGAGCAGTGTGGCATTAAGGGCAAGTTACTGCTATGGATAAAGGAATTTCTGAGTGGGAGACAGATTAGCAGTGAACACTGCTCTTTGGGGACTAATGTTATTAGTGGAGTCATCCTTTGGGGGTTCAGAGCTTGGCTCGTTGTTTTCTGTATTCATCAATGATATACAGAAACTTTGCTAGCAGGGATAAAAAGGTGATCAGGGTCAAATTCTTGGCAAATCAAGACAAATTCTTGGACGGTATGGATGGTTACCTATATACTCACTGCTTGGCAGGTATATAGGTACACTGCATTACTGCATTCATGTAGAGGGTAATTCAATGTTAGTATGGATAAACATCACGAGTTAACCGACTTTGAAAGAGGGATGATAGTGGGTGCCCGACACATAGGTTACTCTATGCAGAGGTGGTACAGAAATTTCACTATCCCTGTTTGACATTGGCGCCTCCGTAGCCAGGTGGGAAGAAGCAGCAGTGTGTAACGCATGCTTCTTGATTAGACCGGGGTTCGATCCCGTCACCACCAAATACGGGGATGCGGAAAGATCAGGGAATGATCACCGCATATTCCCGGAGCAATATGGCCTTAGTTGCTAATGCTCCTAAAAACCAAATAACAACAACAAACCTGTTTGACAGTATCAAGAGTGTATTGGGAATATGCCATTTCCAGAATAACATCTCAGACTGGGCGGAGAAGGGTGGTGAATGAATGTGGCCATCTGTCCCGTATTGTTTCAGCCAACCGGAGAGCAACAGTTGCACAAATCACTGCCGATGTCAATGAGAGAGGTGTGAGAAACGTCTCCATCAAGACCATCAGGTGATCATTAGCCATAATAAGTTATGGGAGCCGTCGACCCACCAGAGTCCTATTGCTAACACTATGACACAGGACTCTATGCCTCAACTGGGCAAAAGAACATCGGCACTGGACCTTGGATGATTGGAGACTGGTCTCCTGGTCTGATGAGTCCCGCTTCCAGTTATTTTGAGTGGACGGGAGGATGCATATTTGGCGGAAACTGCACAGAGCTATGCACCCGTCATGTCAACAAGGAACTGTTCAGGCTGGTGGACGGTTGGTAAAGGTCTGGGTCATGTTCAACTGGCACATTTTGGGACCTCTGGTACGTCTAGACGCATCTGTGAATGGTCCAGATTACGTGTCCCTCGTTGCAGACCATCGCATCTCTTCATGATTATTGTGCACCAACAGGGAAATGGACTTTTCCAGCAGGACAATGTGCCTCCCCACACAGCTGTGGTGACTAGAACATGGTTTAAAGAACATTCCACAGATTTTACCACCATGGACCAGACATGAACCCTGTGGATCATCTTTGGGATGCTGTGGAAAGGTCTGTTAGAGCTTTGGATCCTCTACCCAGGAATGCGACGGAATTATGGACAGTAGTGCAGCAAGCATGGATGGAAATACCTGTGGAATCTTTCATGAACTAGTGGACTCAATGCCTTGCTGTGTGACTTCCCTTATCCAGGCAAAAGGTGGGCCTAATAGATAGGTATTCCATGATTTCTGTCCACTCAGTGTACTATATTGCTGAAAAAATGGACAAACTTTTGGAGCGAATGAATGAATGAATGGATGGATGGATGGATGGATGAAATGGGATTTTTTTTTTTTTTTTTGGCATATGCCTCTACTAATGTTAATTCCTATACATTAATGACCAAACTCCAAGAGCTGGACAGCTTGGTCATTAATGTATAGGAATTTTTCTAGTAGGGTTAATGAAGTAATTATTAATAAGGCAGTTGTTTGGATGTCTCTTGAGCACTGCATACAGGTCTGGTGGCCTCACTTTTGGGAAGATGTAGATAAGGGTAGTGAGACTGGTGAGGGGGAACAAAGGTGCATCTTCTCTTAAGAAGAAAAGTTTCAGTTCTGTAAATTGCTGTGTCTGGAGACTAGGAACAAGGTGAGCTGATTGAGGATTTAAATGGATTGAGTAAGTATAATGCTGATGGTAAAAAAGGTAAAAAAAATATCTTTCTCAGATTATACATATGTGGGGACATAAATTCAAATTGAGGAAGGATAGATGTGCAGAATTTTCTTCAGCCAGTGGCTGCTAGATTGTTTGAACAAACTGTTATTGTGGAAGTAGGTAGTTTGATATAAATTCAGAGAACTAGACAAATTATTGGAGGGGATGGACAGGTGATTTGGGAAGTTTTTTTTTTTTTTTTTTTTTCTTCTCCCCTCCTTCTCCTGTGCTTTATAAGCTTGCTTTCTTGCATTCTAATTCTAATATACTTGTAACAATTTCTTTATTCAGAGTTTGGTTGGACTGTTTCATCAAATTTACCTTTATATGCATAGACAAATTTACCTTTATATTTTTCAGTCTACTAATGGCTTTTCTTTATTGTAGTTTGAACCTAGTGTCAGAGACTGTGTTGGTGGCTGCACTTTCCTGTTTTGATCTTCACTTCTTCCTTGACTATCCCACTTGCTCGGAAGGAAGGCATTTTTGTGTAATCAAGTTGTTTGACGACTACTAGACCAATGTAATTTTAAGATCTCCACATGTTAGTCAACCATGATTGTACTGAAATTTTTCCAAGTTTAAGTTGCTGATTTTGGCTACTGGACTGGATGCATACTTTTTTCAGTTATATTAGAGAATTTCTTTGTAGCTTTGCTTCAATGAGTCAATAAATAGCCTCCACTCTGTTTGTTAGTAGAAAATTCCAGAAAAGTTGTTGCAATATATCATTGACCCTTTGGAAAAACGAGGAACCAATTCTTTTTCACAATGTTTATACTATTAAAAGAATGTTCCTGGAGTCATCAGATTCTTGTATTTCAGTCTTAACCCTAAAAGCTCCACAGATCCTTTGGGTAGATTTAAATTTTTCACACTGTGTAGACCACTGTTATTGATTGAAATCTGTAAGCAACACTTGAGTGCCCACATCTTCTGTTATTATTTGAAAACAGTCAGTTTTCAAGATGGTGACACCCTGACTCTTGTGGACCAAATAGAGATGTGATTCATTATTTGGATGGAGGAATAAAAGGAATTTTAACATAAAGGATTTGCATAAGAAGGAATAAAACCTGCTGAGGTTTATTGCATAATATTAGCCAATCATGATAAAGCATGTGTAAGTCAGTGGCAAATCTATGAATGGATGAATAAGAATGGGGTTGAGGATTCACCTGACCCAGGATAAGCACATCATGCCATGATATTAGAAGTCATAGCTGCAATTGAAGAACTTGTATGAAAAAATGTTACGTTACTATAGAAGGAATTACCACGTTGTTCAAGATTAGTGTATAGTTCAGTACATGTGCTCAGTGAATTCCTCTGAATTTAACACCAGAACTGAATGAAGGATTTAATGGGTGCTCAGCACTTCTTAGACAGTCTGAGCATGAAGGAAACACCTTCTTAGAACACATAATGATCCGAGATGAATCCTCAGTACATCATTGCTCACTAGAAAGCAAAATGGTGCTGCACGGGCCAAAGAAAGTTGTGTCCAAGCATCAGCTGGACACAACTTTCTTTGGGATTATGAAGGAGTGATTCAGAAATGTAATCTGGAGAGTGGACAAACATTGATGTGACAAACACTTGTGTTTGAACCAGAAATTAAAAAAAAAAAAAAAAAATATATATATATATATATATATTTTCCATAATAGGTTCCATAATAGTCATAAAGTTTGTTGCTTTATGACTATAAATGTTCCATCACCCCGAAAGCACCTGTTTGTTTATTTTATTTATTTATTTTTTTTTGTATCTTAACTTATAATAAATTTATTAGTTTTCAGAGGAAGCAATAAACTTTATTACTAAGTTTAAGTTGAAAATTTACAGTAATAGCCTAGACACATACTCTGCATATAAGCTGCATTGTTGTAACCTAGGTATAAGTCTAGGTTGGTACATAGGCGCATGCCCATGTGCCAATAGCTATCCTCAGGCAGTCAGCGGCAACAGTATTCAGTGTTCCATCCTGATGAGGCAAAGTGATAGCTTTTCGAACTTTTTATTTCACAATTTATTTTTTACCCCTTTAAATATGAAACAATGAGTGAAAAAAGGAAAAGTAATGAAAGCGGTGGAGCTACTAAACATAAATGGCTTACATTAGAAAAAAAAACTTGATATTATCAAGTGCCATGAAGATGGTGCATCGCATGCTAAAATCCACGTGAAAATGGAATGAATGAAGCACCGGTGCGATTATTCAAAAGAAGGATCAGTATAAAGAGCAGGAAATTTCTACAGCATCTTATATGACAAAGGTGATAACTAAGCAAAGAAGTTCGCTATTGGTTAATATGGAATGTGATTTATTGATATGGATAGAAGATTGTAATCAAACGAGAATTCCTTTGAGTGAAAACATCATTCAAGCGAAAGCCATGAGCCTTTATAACATGCTAAAAGAAAAAGAGGAAAATGAAGAGGAGGAGACTAAAGAAATATTTACAGCCAGTCATGGTTGGTTTTTCCAATTTAAAAACTGTGTCAGGCTTTACAACGTTCGTATCTCAAGTGAAAGTGCAAGTGCAAACAAAGATGCTGCTACAAGGATGAACAAATTTTCAACGTCGGCGACACGGACTGTTCTGGAAAAAAATGCCCGCACAAACTTTTTTAGCTGAAAATGAAAAGGCCCAACCTGGATATAAAGCATCAAAAGATCGTTTAACACTTTTGTTGGGTGGAAATTCATCTGGGGATTTTAAATTAAAGCCTCTACTCATGTTCAGAGCAGAAAACCCAAGAGCTCTAAAGGGTTGCGTAAAAAGCACATTGCCCATAATTTGGCGATCCAATAAGAAAGCATGGATTATAAGAGAATTGTTTACAGAATAGTTAACAAATTATTTTTGTCTCCGATGGTTGAACATTACTGCAAAGATGAAGGGATGGAGTTCAAAATTTTGTTGATTTTAGACAATGCATCAGGCCATCCATCTGAAATTTCTGATCTCAGTGAATATATAAAAATATGCTTTCTTCCACCTAACTCAACGTCTCTCTTACAACCCATAGATCAAGGCATATTGTCTGCGGCGGACTTTTTCCCAAGCGATTAAGCTTCAACAGGAGCGAGATCATCATCTTTACAAACATTTTGGAAAAATTATAACATCAGGAATGCGATCAAAAATATATCTGCATCTTGGCTAGAAATCATTGCCAACAACATGCGTTCTGTTTGGCAGTGTGTTTTGTCCCATTTGGCAAATGGGCGCCTCCGAGGCCAGGTGGGAAGGAGCAACAGTGCGTAGCACACGCTTCTTGATTAGACCGGGGTTCAAGCCCGTCACCACCAAATACGGAGGATGCGGAAAGGTCAGGGAATCACCACCGCATATCCCCGAGCAATATGGCCTTAGTTGCTAATGCTCCTGAAAAAAATCAAATAACAATAACAATTTGGCAAATGATTTCACTGGTTTTGAATTGCAAGTTCAGACAATTGCCAAATACATTGTGAAAATCGAAAAGAATTGGGGGTTCTCGGTGTACAAGTCTTTGTACACTGAAAAAAATTAGCATTAGCATTAGCATTAGTAGAGGCATTTGATGCAAGAAAGCAAGCTTATGCAGCATCAGCCAAAAAAAAAAAAAAAAAAAAACCCACTTCCACTTCACCCCTCTGTTCGTTCAAAATACCTGTCCAGCTGAGCCTTAAACTTATTTAGGCTATCAACCTCCACCACAAGGGATGGCAGTCTGTTCCACCAACCTACCACCCGCTGGCTAAAGGCAAATTTCCACACGTCTATCCTACATCTGTCTTTCCTCAATTTGAATTTATGCCCTCTCAGGTGATTTTTCTGAGCTAGAGGAAGAATCCCATCAGCATTGAGCATGCTTAAACCATTCAAGGCTTTATACACCTCTATCAGATCACCTCGCTGGTGCCTAGTCTCCAGACACTGTAATTTGCAAAACTTAAGCCTTTCTTCGTAAGAGCACCCCTTTGTTCCATTCACTAATCTTGTTGCCCTTCTCTGTACTCGTTCCATCAGCTCTACATCCTTCTTGAAATGAGGCCTCCAGACCTGTATACAGTACTCTAGGTGTGGCCTGACCATTGCCTTATACAATGGAATAATCACCTCCTTATCCCTGCTGGAAAAATTCCTGTATATCATTGACAATACTCCATGAGCTACTCTTGCAGCCCGTCTGCACTGCTCAGAGAACTTCATATCTGCCTGCACAACCACCCCCAAGTCCCTTTCATTCTCTACCACTGCCAGTGTAGTACCACAGAGTTGATACGTTGCTCTGGGGTTGCTGTTTCCCATGTGTAGTACTTTACATTTGTCAATGTTAAACTTCATTTGCCACCTCTCAGCCCACCTGCTCAACCTTTCCAGATCCTGTTGCAGCAGCATAGTGTCAGTAGTGTCCTTGACAACCCTGCCAACCTTTGTATCATCTGCAAACTTGGACATTAAGCTTGATATACCATCATCAATATCATTTATAAATACAGAAAACAATAATGGACCCAACACTGAGCCCTGAGGGACTCCACTAATAACGTTAGTGGAGTCCCTCCCCTGAGTCCAAGGAAGCTCTCATAATTATGGCTAAGGGTTTGCTTACTTCCTTTGCTGCCTCCTTTAATATAACTGGATAGATCCCATCCACCCCGGGTGCCTTTCTTGTGTTTATCTTCAACAGTTTCTCCTCCACTTTACTCCCAGTTATTTCAAGATTCTGTAGCTTACTGCTAGAGTTGAATACACCTCTGGCATTCCCCTCGCTGAATAACTCCTCATGTGTGAATGTCGATGCAAAATATTCATTTAGTTTGTTAGCTACCTGAGCAGGATCATCAACAGTTGACCCATCAATATCAAGTGGACCAATCTGATTCATCCCCTTCCTTCTAGAGTTTACATAAGTAAAGAACTCTTTGCTGTTTTTCTTTGCATCCCTTGCCAAGGATTTCTCGTAATCTGCCTTCGCCTGCCTAACCTCCTTTGTAACTTGGTTGCATATCAACTTGTATCTATCATAGGCTTCTGTGTCATGTGTTAATTTATATGTATCCCATGCATTTTTCTTCTCTGCCATACGCCTCATTAGTTCATCTGACATCCATTTTGGCCTAAACCTTGAACAATATTTCTTAGTTGGTATGTAAAGCCTAGTGGCTTCCAAGATAAGTTCTTTGAATGCTTCCCATTTTGAATTTGCTGTTGGTAACATCATCAGTTGGTCCCACTGTATAGAATTTAAATACTGTCTCAGTCCATCGTAGTCGCCTTTACGGAAGCAATAACCCTTCCCTTTACCCCTAATGGTAGTTACCTCTTTCAGTAAATCCCACTTCAGCACACTGTGATCACTGCCACCTAGTGGTTCATTTATCTTCAGATTCTTAATGCATGAAGAATCACTGCTGATAATCAAATCAAGAGTATTACTCCCTCTAGTTGCCTCCCGAACATGCTGATGTAGAAAACAATCATCCAATAAATCCACAAAAGCCCTGCTAGTGTGTGAGTAACCAGCCCCCAAATTCCAGTCAATATCTGGGAAATTAAAATCTCCCATTATAAGACTCTCTGATTTACTGGCCCACTCTATTTCCCTGTACAGTTCCTTATTATACTCATCAGAGTCATTAGGCTTATAGCACACTCCTACTCTCAATTTTGATCTCCCAATGCTTATGTCACACCAAACTGACTCAACACTGCACTGTCCAGCGATGTCGACTGGCTTCACTTCCTTGGTTTTTATGTGTTTCTTAACTAATAGCATAACCCCTCCCCCCCTTCCTATCCTGTCTATCCTTTCTGTAGACGTTGTATTCCCCAAATTGCAGTTCTGCATCCCTTATATCTGTGTGACACCACGTCTCTGATATCCCAACAATATCTGCCTTTGATGTTTTGAGCAATACCTCAAATTCATCAAATTTATTTACTAAACTCCTAGCATTGGTGTACACGCAAGTATACCTGCACCTGTTTCTATTCTTAGCTACCCTAACACAACCCATGTGTTTACTTGTACCGCAATGGCTCCCAGCAGTCTCTGAAATACCATGCATCTTGTTTTTCAGGCTTCTGCTCATTCTAATAGAAGCAGTGCAAGAATCTCTTTCACCTCTGCCAGTGGCTACTGTCAATCTATTGGTCTTTGTCTCCCCCCAAGCTAGCAGTTTTCCGACCCACCTAACACTGCCTCGATAGCATCAGCAAATATTCTTGCACCCTTTCTATTTAAGTGTATCCCATCCCTGTAGAAGCAATCTCTCCTGTTAACAAGTACAGTCCAGGCTGAAAAAAATTCTACCCCTTGAGCCTTGCACAATCTTTCCAGGGCCGAATTGATCGACAAGGCTCTCATCATATACTCCCTCCTATCGTGTCTGGGCAGAATTGCAGACCCTTTCAAATTCAACCCTAATTCTCGGCTTTTGTTCAACAGTGACCTGTACTTATTAAGTAATTCTGCCGGTCTCCTACTCTTAATATTATTAGTGCCAACGTGTACAACTATATCACCTTTTGTGCCCTTAAAAGATGATATTCACTCTACAACGTCATCAACCTTTGCCCCTGGCAGACATGTCCTGTTCCACCTATCTTTTTTACAAAGCATGTTCCCCGTTTCCCTGACAATAGAGTCACCAACAGTGTATTAAATGTTGGTTAATAAAACCAACTTTATTAAATAAGAGACAACTTCACCAGACTTCATTATTGAAATACCTAAATAAACCGTAAAGCTTTTTTCTCATCTCTCATGATGTTACCTTTTTATTAATAAAATTTTTGCAATATTTTTTATTTCAAATCCTTTTAATTGGCTTATTAAGCTCAAATTGTTTATAGATTTATTATAATTTGTTTATAGACTGTTTCTCTGGTATGCATTCAATTAAAACCCATTATAACCCCAAGGGCTCACATGTGGTGAATATCGGCTTGGCATGCCCAGAGTCCTGAGCTGGATATCATCATTTCTCTCTCTCTCTCTCTCTCTCTCTCTCTCTCTCTCTCTCTCTCTCTCTCTCTCTCTCTCTCTCTCTCAGGGTAACTCAGAATTTTTTGGCTGGTGCAGCAGAAGTCTGAGGCTTCCGTGCACCATATCGTTAATGATGATAATAATAATTATACCTCAATCAGTGGTTTCATATAACACGGAACAATTTTGGTACCAATTATCAGTGCTATGCGGGGTATTGCTGTGTGTGTGTATACATATCATGTTTGTTGTTACATCAGGTGTGTGTGTGCGCACGCACATTGCATTCCTGCAGCATTATCATGCTGCAGGAATGCAATGTGTGAAAAAAGGAAAAGTAATGAAAGTGGTGGAGCTACTAAACATAAATGGCTTACATTAGAAAAAAACTTGATATTATCAAGTGCCATGAAGATGGTGCATTGTACCATCCTAAAATCCGCGTGAAAATGGAATGAATGAAGCACCAGTGCGATTATTCAAAAGAAGGATCAGTATAAAGAGCATATATTCACTTCACACAGTGAACCAGAAACAGGGGTAAGTCAAGTATCATCCCATTGTCCATATTTATTAACTAATTTCCATGTGATTAGCATCTTTTTTTTGCTCTAAGAGACCTCTTAGAGCAAAGAGGTCTCTTAGATCATAAGAGGTAATGACCTCTTAGATCATTACCTCTCATCAGATGAAGAGATCAAGACAATGGTGCATGAATAACTTCAACACCACCAGCACAAAACTTTCCCTTAGAATTCATGCATTTAATTACAATTTATGTAATTAAATGCATGGCATAAATGGAGAAAGCATTGAAGATTGATATGCAAAGTTTCCTTGTTGTTTGTGAAACGCGGCTTTTAATTTTTGCAATTTTCATTTGAATGACCTTTGTAGATCAGTAAAAAAAATGTCCTATTGAGTCTAGCCATGTTACCTTATTTTCTTGGAGAAAAGGCTTTCTTTGTTCAGAATAACTATATTATAGAATAAAGCTTCCTTGAACTAAAGAAATAAAAAAAACTTTATTAAAATATATAAATAAATGTGTACAATTGTATGCATCTAGTAACTTTCAAACAGTATGCATCTAGTAACTTTCAAAATAATGTACTCCTTTATCAACTATGGGAAAACCATTATGGCAAATCATCGTGTGTGTGTGTGTTGATAATCTGGGAAAGCACATTATAACTATTGGCGGGATGTTCAGGAATGTGGTTGGAAGAGGGAGGGAAAGGAATGGTCCTATTCCATGGAAATAATTCCATGAGACACATTTTTACTTGATACTACAATTTTCTGGAATGCATTAATTGCATAACTTGAGGGATGCCTGTATAAAATTAAATTTCTGATCAAGAAGATTATAAATGAAAGAAGTTAGTAATAAAACACATTGTTCCCTTATGAGTGCCTGTCAAAGAGTTTTGAAAATAGTACTGATGTGAATTTAAATTTCATTTTTGTATATGAAATTTGTACTATTTCGTTTAGTTTTCATTGATGAAAATTAAGTAACGCTTAATTTTTGTTTTTCTTTTCTACATCAATTTCCTTATTGCACCTTTTAGAGTTATTGTTAGCTGAAGATCACCTTTCGTATTCATGCATGCACTGCCATTGCCTGAATTCCCTATTTTTATTTTTTTTTATTTAATTACAGTTTATGAGTACAGTCAGTTATATATTTAGTTCTTGAAACTTTTTAATAGGTTCTCATTGAATTTTGAATTGATTAATTCTTTATATACCCTATTTTAATGTAAGTTTATTTTATTTTACTTTATAAAGGAATTTAGTATATCAATAGGTTTATAACTTAGATAACTTGTTTATTGCACAATTGTTCACACGGCCATGCCTCCCTGTTTGTGTTATTTGCCATGTTCGTGCCATCTCCTGTGAATGATGAAAATTGCTGGTATCCCTCTTGAACAAACACGTGCTGCACCTCATCTCTGTTGAATGATCCTGTACCCTGCTTCTGGGGATTGGTTGGGATGGCTGACTCTTCATGGAATGTGGTTGATTGCAGCAGTCTCCCCATGAACACAGCTCTCATCATGCCAGTGTGGAAGACGATGAAGATGGTCACTTGGTGTATCGGCCGGGAGACATTCTTCAGGATCGATGTACTCATCCTTTCGTAACATACCTAATTTATTCACACTGTTCAAAGTAATTTAAAGAGTTTAATGTGAATAATAATAACTTAAATCTTTTATATTAGTAATAAAAAATATCAAGGGCAAAACTTATGTGAATCTAAATTATATATAGAGTTGTTTCTTCTTAATTTTCCACCTTTCCATTTTTATATATAAGTATATAATATATATCTTGTTTATTTCAAAAATTTTTCCATTTAAATATTTTAATGCATTAGTCCAGTTAATGTTTTTCTTAATTAAGCATATTATTCTGGATTAGTTTAAATTTAGTTCTGAACAACCTTTATCAAAAAAAAAAAAAAAAAAAGCTTTACATTTTATTATTTTAAAATTTTAAATTATCTCTTTTTCAGATAAAATTGTTAGCACACTGGGTGAAGGTACTTTTGGCAAAGTTGTCAAGGTTACAGATATTAACAAGTAAGAATTTGTGTGTTTGTTTTATGTTTAAACTTATTTTTTTATTTAATTACAGTTTATGTTGACCTTATTTGTCTGATATTTGATAGATATGCTGTTCTTTATTATTTTTTATTATTTTTAATTTGTAAGTGGAGCCATTTTTTCCAGTTGCCTTTCCCCATGCCTTTCAAATGATAATGTAGAGTTTTCTGTTTTTCATTTCAGTTTACTGTTGATTATGAGTAGCTAGTTATCGAGTTGACATGCGAGTCAATGGTTTGATTTTGATAATATATATAGGTGCTAAAAAGTAAATGTTCATTTGACGGGTGGATGGATTAATTAATAGAGGAAGAAGCCCTGTACAGTGTGGGCTTTGTCAGCTAGGTTCATTGTAGTGATCATATGTATTTTTTCTAGAAGTTTTTCAGAAACAGGCAATTCCAGTTTGTGAGATGAAGAACTGATGGAAGTATGGGGGGGGGGGGGCGGTAACAGAAGAATGATGAAAAACACAGATATAGCTTAAGAAATTAAGCAACAAGGAACTAATTATTTAATTAAAATTCAGCTATTTGCAATGCAGAAAAATTATATTAAAAACTAACTTTTATAAAAAAAAAAAAAAAAAACTTTTTAGAAAAACAACTTTTAGAAAATGTGCAGAGGTATACCCTTCATTTGGAGTTGTGCATTCATTCTTTTCAGTGTGTTTTATGCAACTACGAAGGATACATTATGTTCATCAGCAGTGTGAATGCAGTTCTCATTGTTTGTTTCAGTTTATCTAGAGTATATGTATACAGGTAACCCTTGTATAACACTGTAGTCAGGTTCCTATAAAATGTCGTGTTGTGCGAAACCGTGTTATACGGGACTAAGAAAAAGTACAAAAAAGGGGTTTACGTTCCAAAAGCTAACAAAATACACCATTCTAGATTTTGTGTATCTTCTACACTCTTTAAAAAATCAGTAATCTGAGTTTGCTTTTGCTTGATAAATCTTTGTGAATTTCATCGTATGGAACTAAGCATTTTTGAAGCTCCCTTTTGAACTTTTGGGTCCTTTCATTCAAGAATCTGCATTCAAAAAATAAGATTCTAATTGCTTGGCTAACTTTATGCCTTGCCGTATGCTTTTTAGTGTAAAATTTGGAAGTTTAGAATTTTCATCTGCACTATCATCCTCTAAATTGATTTGGTTTTACCTCTGGGATGCCATGCTTCTTGATTAGACCGGGGTTCGAGCCCGTCACCACCAAATATGGAAGATGTGGAAAGGTCAGGGAATGACCACCGCATATCCCGGAGCAATATGGCCTTAGTTGCTAATGCTCCTAAAAACCAAAACAACCTCTGCTGCCGTTTCCACCAAATCCGCTTCGCCAGTCTCTTTTCTATCAGTAATCATACCTTGTTTTTTTGTTTTATTTTTTTAGGAGCATAGGTGACTAAGTCCATGTTACTCTGTGTGTGTCCTGAGGTCTATTTTCTGTTTTGCTGGACAAAAAACCAGAGATTCCGGGAGAAAAAACCATGTTACCCTTGCCTGGGCCCGACTAACTCAGCCACGTTGTGAAGAAGACCCATAAAAATTCCTCCCGTCATCGAATGGATTTGAACTCGGGTCTTTTCCACTTGGTGTGGGGAGGAGGCCGATTCTATCAACTGTGCTACTCACGAGGGTTTCAATAGTTATATCTTTTTTTTATATAGTTATCTTTTCTTTATATAGTTATTTCGAGGGTACAGCTCTAAAACGGTGTTCGCAGGTCAGCCGTTAGATAGTACACCGGACCAAACCTATTGGTAACTCTATAGGAGGCTTCCGGATCAGCTAGTGTATAATCTTGCTACCTCTACTCTGCCAGATAGTGACTGGAGGGAGTCCAAGTAGTGTGTATGCGGGGAGCATTGTCGAGGCCACGTTATGTCAAGGATCTGGGTATATTCTTACCACATGTATGCCATATCCAAAAATTTCATTACTTCATACAGCATGTCCTACCCACTTTTTCTTACTATTGAATACACCATGAATTGTCAAAATAATAGAGCAAGCTTATCTGCGAAAAGATCTAAACCTCCCAAGGACTTCCTAATTCATTTCACAAATATACGTGGTCTCAATTCCAATCTCAACGATGTCCATTTCCACTTGCAGTCTTCCAAAATCCATGTACTTTTTCTGACTGAATCTCAGTTATCAGTTGATTCAACTACTGCTCATCTCAGATGTCCAAATTATTTGCTGTATGATTCCTTTCGCCTCAAAGGTGGTACTTGTGCATATGTCCGTTCTGATATTCCCTGTCAGAGACTTGGCAATTTGGAATCTCCTCTCTTTGATCTTCTCTGGCTTAAAATCTCTCTACCTCATTGTGTAAAATTCATCTGTTGTCTCTACCGTTCTCCCAACTCCACTAATCACTTGGAGCTCTTTGACTTCCTCTCTTTGCAACTTGACTTTCTCCAGTCCAGCTTTCCTAACAGTGAGGTAATTTTCCTTGGTGATTTTAATGTTCACAACTCCAGCTGGCTTCCGTTTTCTAGTCACACCGACCCAGCAGGTCAAGATGCTGAGGCTTTTGCAATTACTAATGACCTAGCACAGATTGTTCATTTACCTACAAGAATACCGGACAATCCTAATCATACAGCCAATACGCTTGATCTTTTTCTCACAAACAACCCTTCTAAGTACAAGGTTGAAGTGAGAGGTCTTTTAGGCACTTCAGATCACAACATCTTCTCCAATGGAACCTTTATCTCATGGCTATTCCCAACCTCGTATTGTTTGGCATTACAAGAATGCAAAATGGGATGACCTGCGTGACTTCTTTTCTTCTTTTCCTTGGTCTGATTACTGTTTCAAAACTTCTGATGTCAACGTTTGCTCAGATCGTGTCAGTGAAATTATTCTTGCAGGAATGGAATCCTTTATCCCACACTCCACTTTAAAATCTCGTCCTTTATCTAAACCTTGGTTTTCCAATAAATGTGCTAAGGCTGTTCAAGAGAAAAATGTTGCATATTGTAATTGGCTTGTTTCTAATTCTTCAGCTTTATTTTCTGCCTACACCAACGCTCGCAACAATTGTAAAGCAGTTATTAATCAGTCCAAACTAGATTTCGAACAGGCTAAGAGTAGAAAACTTGCTTCTTGCCCTAATGGTAGCCGAGCATTCTGGTCTCTTGCCAAAGCTATGGGCCGTAACTTTTGCCCTTCTCTGCTCCCACCTCTGTCAAAACCAGATGGTTCTGTTGTCACTTCAGCCAAGGATAAAGCTGACCTGCTAGCATCCCATTTTTCTTCGAGCTCATGTATTAATGATCTTGGTAAAACACCTCCCACCATTCCCAACACACTCCATTCAATGTCTCCTGTGGTCTTCCGTCAAAAGGATATCAGAAGGATTTTGATGAATCTTGATGCTAAGAAAGCTCCAGGTCCTGATGGTATTTCTCCACTTGTTCTCAAAACCTGTGCTCCTGAACTTATTCCTATTCTTTGCCGGCTTTTTTCACTTTCTTATTCCAAAGGTGTTTTTCCTTCTGCTTGGAAATTTGCTCATATCCAGCCAGTTCCTAAAAAGGGTGACAGATTCCTCTCATCCAATTATCTTCCCATTGCAGTTACTTCTACTCTTTCTAAAGTAATGGAGAAATCAATTAACCACCAACTCTTAAACTACCTAGAAACCTTCCGTCTGATCAACGATCGCCAGTATGGATTCCGTCAGTGTCGATCCACTGGTGATATTCTGGCTTATGTTACCCATTTATGGACTAATTCAGTGGAAAGGTTCGGTGAAACACAAGTAGTTGCTCTTGACATCTCAAAGGCTTTTGATCGTGTTTGGCATAAAGGTCTTCTAAACAAGCTTCCATCTTATGGTTTGCCAACTGTTTTTAGTAATTAGTTACCCAGTTTTCTCTCTGATCGCTCACTGAGGGTGATGGTAGATGGCTCTCTGTCTTCTAACTTCTCCACTAATGCCGGTGTCCTCCAAGGTTCAGTTCTTTCCCCCACTCTTTTCCTCTTGAATATCAATGACCTTCTTCCATTGACTGGAAATCCTATCCATAGTTTTGCCGATGATAGCACATTGCATTCAACTTTCCATTTTGAGAAACCTTGTCCAGCTGAATCAGCTTCAAGTTCTCGAAAATCTGCTGCGAATTCCTTAAATGCCGATCTTCAGATAATTCTCCAGTGGGGCAAAGACAACTTAGTTGATTTCAACCCTTTTAAAACTCAATCTTGTCTTATATCTCGCAAAAAGGATTCTTCTGCCCTTATGCTTATCTTTAGTGACACTCCGATTTCTAGGCAAAATGATATATCTCTTTTGGGGATTACCCTGACTTCTAATCTCTCTTGGCACAAGCACATTACAAATATTGCTTCCTCTGCATCTAAAAAACTTGGTTTTCTCTTTCACTCCTGGCATTACTTTTCTTCCAAACAGCTGCTCACTCTGTATAAATCGCAAATCCGCCCTGCCATGGAATATTGTTCCCACATCTGGGGTGTGCCCCCAAAACCTCTCTCAGGCTGCCTTGATTCCATTCAGAAGAGGGCAGTTAGGTTAATTAATAACTCATCTCTAACAGAGTCTCTCCACTCGCTTTCTCATAGACGCACTGTTTCTGCTGCATGCCTCTTCTACAGATACTTCCATGGGCACTTCTTCTGAATTGGCTTCTATAATTCCCACTTTCTCTTTCAAAACAGTCCGAACACGTGCCGCCACCAGCCAACATCCATTTACTGTCCAACTTCAAACCCACAGAACCAACTTTTCATCTTCCTCATTTATTCATTCAACTGCCGTTTTCTGGAACAACCTTCCTTCATACATATTTCCTGAAAATTACAATCTACAGAAGTTCAAGTCCAATATCAACAAATATCTTCTTTTGTCTTCTCAACCTCCAACCCAAGCACGGTACTAAGTACTATAGGTTCTAATACCTCTCGTGTTTGGGGTTCTCATAAAAAAAAAAAAAAAAAAAATCTCCAAAACTTTTCCCTCCTACCGACATAGCAAGTCTACTATTGCACAAATTCTGTTTTCTGCCAGTTCGACCATATTTCCTGAATGAACTGACTCTGGCCATACATTTTTCCACATGCATTTAACGTTGACGGTTTTACTTTCAGTGATAAAGCTATGATTCTGATACAGCCCACAATTGAGAAATGTTTCCATGCCTCCATTACTTCAATAGACTTGGAATCTATTTCTTCCAAAATCCATTGAAATGATTTTCTGATATAATGCCTTGATCTATGGCTGAATGAAAGAAGTTGTATTTACCAAGTACTGTACAACTGTGATGGTAGGAACATAACTTCAACGTTTGGATGACTTAAATCTTTTGGATTGCCTGGTGTGCTTTCCAATAGTAATAAAACTTTGAAATCTAGATTTTTCCACAAGTTCCATAGCACAGAATGTAACACGGGGATTTCCCAAAAAAATAAAATACAGGGATTTCTTAACAGATAAAATACAGGGATTTCTTAACAAATAAAATACAGGGATTTCTTTAGGGGTAGAATTTTTTTCAGCCTGGACTGTACTTGTTAACAGGAGAGATTGCTTCTACAGGGATGGGATACACTTAAATAGAAAGGGTGCAAGAATATTTGCTGATGCTATCGAGGCAGTGTTAGGTGGGTCGGAAAACTGCTAGCTTCGGGGGAGACGAAGACCAATAGATTGACAGTAGCCACTGGCAGAGGTGAAAGAGATTCTTGCACTGCTTCTATTAGAATGAGCAGAAGCCTGAAAAACAAGATGCATGGTATTTCAGAGACTGCTGGGAGCCATTGTGGTACAAGTAAACACATGGGTTGTGTTAGGGTAGCTAAGAATAGAAACAGGTGCAGGTATACTTGCGTGTACACCAATGCTAGGAGTTTAGTAAATAAATTTGATGAATTTGAGGTATTGCTCAAAACATCGAAGGCAGATATTGTTGGGATATCAGAGACGTGGTGTCACACAGATATAAGGGATGCAGAACTGCAATTTGGGGACAACGTCTACAGAAAGGATAGACAGGATAGGAAGGGAGGAGGGGTTATGTTATTAGTTAAGAAACACATAAAAACCAAGGAAGTGAAGCCAGTCGACATCGCTGGACAGTGCAGTGTGGAGTCAGTTTGGTGTGACATAAACATTGGGAGATCAAAATTGAGAGTAGGAGTGTGCTATAGGCCTAATGACTCTGATGAGTATAATAAGGAACTGTACAGGGAAATAGAGTGGGCCAGTAAATCAGAGTGTCTTATAATGGGAGATTTTAATTTCCCAGATATTGACTGGAATTTGGGGGCTGGTTACTCACACACTAGCAAGGCTTTTGTGGATTTATTGGATGATTGTTTTCTACATCAGCATGTTCGGGAGGCAACTAGAGGGAGTAATACTCTTGATTTGATTATCAGCAGTGATTCTTCATGCATTAAGAATCTGCAGATAAATGAACCACTAGGTGGCAGTGATCACAGTGTGCTGAAGTGGGATTTACTCAAAGAGGTAACTACCATTAGGGGTAAAGGGAAGGGTTATTGCTTCCATAAAGGCGACTACGATGGACTGAGACAGTATTTAAATTCTATACAGTGGGACCAACTGATGATGTTACCAACAGCAAATTCAAAATGGGAAGCATTCAAAGAACTTATCTTGGAAGCTACTAGGCTTTACATACCAACTAAGAAATATTGTTCAAGGTTTAGGCCAAAATGGATGTCAGATGAACTAATGAGGCATATGGCAGAGAAGAAAAATGCATGGGATACATACAAATTAACACATGACACAGAAGCCTATGATAGATACAAGTTGATATGCAACCAAGTTACAAAGGAGGTTAGGCAGGCGAAGGCAGATTACGAGAAATCCTTGGCAAGGGATGCAAAGAAAAACAGCAAAGAGTTCTTTACTTATGTAAACTCTAGAAGGAAGGGGATGAATCAGATTGGTCCACTTGAAATTGATGGGTCAAGTGTTGATGATCCTGCTCAGGTAGCTAACAAACTAAATGAATATTTTGCATCGACATTCACACATGAGGAGTTATTCAGCGAGGGGAATGCCAGAGGTGTATTCAACTCTAGCAGTAAGCTACAGAATCTTGAAATAACTGGGAGTAAAGTGGAGGAGAAACTGTTGAAGATAAACACAAGAAAGGCACCCGGGGTGGATGGGATCTATCCAGTTATATTAAAGGAGGCAGCAAAGGAAGTAAGCAAACCCTTAGCCATAATTATGAGAGCTTCCTTGGACTCAGGGGAGGTACCCATAGACTGGAAATGTGCAAATGTGACCCCAATTCACAAAGGAGGATCAAAGGCTGACACAAGTAATTATAGACCTGTGAGCTTAACTTCTGTTCCAGGAAAATTAATGGAGGCACTGGTTAAAGAAGCACTGCAGGATCATTTAGACAAGACTTCAGTTATAGCTCAGACACAGCATGGTTTTGTTAAGGGGAAGTCTTGCCTGACCAACTTGATTGGATACTATGATGCAGTCACAAAAGAACTGGATGCAGGGAATAACTTTGATATTATATACTTGGATCTTAGAAAGGCTTTTGATACTGTTGCACATGGAAGACTGCTACACAAATTGGAGCAGTGTGACATTGGAGGCAAATTGCTGCTATGGATAAAGGGGTGGTTGAGGGGGAGAAGACAGAGAGTGGTAATCAATGGACACTGCTCATCGTGGACTAATGTTATTAATGGAGTCCCTCAGGGCTCAGTGTTGGGTCCATTATTGTTTTCTGTATTTATAAATGATATTGATGATGGTATATTGGGCTTAATGTCCAAGTTTGCAGACGATACAAAGGTTGGCAGGGTTGTCAAGGACACTACTGACACTATGCTGCTGCAACAGGATCTGGAAAGGTTGAGCAGATGGGCTGAGAGGTGGCAAATGAAGTTTAACATTGATAAATGTAAAGTACTACACATGGGAAACAGCAACCCCAGAGCAACGTATCAACTCTGTGGTACTACACTGACAGTGGAAGAGAATGAAAGGGACTTGGGGGTGGTTGTGCAGGCAGATATGAAGTTCTCTGAGCAGTGCAGATGGGCTGCAAGAGTAGCTCATGGAGTATTGTCAATGATATACAGGAATTTTTCCAGCAGGGATAAGGAAGTGATTATTCCCTTGTATAAGGTGATGGTCAGGCCACACCTAGAGTACTGTATACAGGTCTGGAGACCTCATTTCAAGAAGGATGTAGAGCTGCTGGAACGAGTACAGAGAAGGGCAACAAGATTAGTGAATGGAACAAAGGGGTGCTCTTACGAAGAAAGGCTTAAGTTTTGGAAATTACAGTGTCTGGAGACTAGGCACCAGCGAGGTGATCTGATAGAGGTGTACAAAGCCTTGAATGGTTTAAGCATGCTCAATGCTGATGGGATTCTTCCTCTAGCTCAAAAAAATCACCTGAGAGGGCATAAATTCAAATTGAGGAAAGACAGATGTAGAATAGATGTGCGGAAATTTGCCTTTAGCCAGCGGGTGGTTGGTTGGTGGAACAGACTTCCATCCCTTGTGGTGGAGGTTGATAGCCTACATAAGTTTAAGGCTCAGCTGGACAGGTATTTTGAACGAACAGAGGGGTGAAGTGGAAGTGGGTTTTTTTTTTTTTTTTTGGCTGATGCTGCATAAGCTTGCTTTCTTCCATCAAATGCCTCTACTAATGCTAATGCTAACAGTTTTTTTTTTTCTTTTGACTAGCATCTCAACAGCGGTGATTCAAAAAGAGTATAAATGTTGAAAAATTACATCCAACATAATAATAGTAGGGTTTTCCCCACACAAAAGCTCAAAAATACCCTTTTATGCAAGGTTTACCGAAATTCTCTAACCGTGTGAAGTACCGTGTTAGAGCGAAACCGTGTTGTAGAAGTACCATGTTATACAGGGGTTGCCTGTATATTATTTGCATATGCCTTATTCTTGACTGCATTTGAATATAATGTTTCAAAGTAACCTCCCACAGTATTTTTATGAAAAATCCATGTAATGAATTTCACTAATAAATGCTGTATCATCCTCAAAAATCATTGCTGTTACAATGAAATTGCCTTCTATCAAAAAAGTTTCTCACTAGATATTCAGACCTGCTGTTTGACAGTCAAAGAGAGCAGACGTGTTTTTAGTTGGCTCAAGCAGATTAATTGAAGGGGATTAATATCAAGTGTCTGGTAGACAAAATTTTTGTTTAAATTTAATATCTGTAATTTTTAAATCTTATTTCACAATTCTTTTTTTTTTATTATTTCTGAAATTAATTTATTTGTACAATAATTTGTAAATTTAATTCTTAACTTTTCTTTAGTATTTTTTGCTATGTTAAATTCTTTGTTAAAGCGGTGGCTTAATTTTAACTTCACTAGTGGATAACAGTTTAATTTATCTAATGCTTTGTTAATTTAAATTCTGTTATACAGCCGAAGCTCTTTATAGCAACCCTCTTTTTAATGTCCCAACACGGTATAATGTACTACGTGGTTGGTCTGGGCCAATTTCTCATTAACCTAATGCTATTTTACATTAAGTATAACAACCTTGAAAATAAAAAGATTTCTCTATAATGACCATAAATTTCTACCTCTTAATCAGAATTTTCACTTTCTTATTACAATATTCACATTTAAAAATGACAGAATGCTTCAAATATATTGAGTAATTGCAGCTGAACCGTGATAAATCATTTTTTAAGATTTCCCACGCTTTTTTCTCGCAGTGTGGTAATCAAATAAACATCAGCTAGAAGTCAGTTACAGTGTATTTTTATTGGTATGGCTTCAAGAAAGCAGATAGCTTTGCCAATCGCAGAAAATGAGGATTTTGCAAGCTGTAGATAAGCGTTTCCCAAACTGTGTTCCGTGAAAAATCGTAATTAATAATTAGAAAAATAAAATAAATAAATTTTGCATATTTGTAGTGTACACCACTTTTGTATCATTATAATTTTTAACATTATTTTATTTATTTTTTTTTCGGTTATTAATATATTGGCATAGACCAATAATCAAATAAACCATGGAACACCTTATTTTTAGTGGGCTTTTGCATAGAGAAGTATGCGTAGAGGTAATGACATCTACGAAAAGTAGCCATGTAGTGATCTGATATGCCATTCGTGTGCGATTTAGCCTGGAGTACACTGGTTGAAGGAGAGAGGAAAGTGAACTTTGTATAAATATTTTTTGATAATTATCAGTATTTCAAAACATTATTATCAAAATAAGTGACCATGGATTTGTGGTTGAAAAAAGGAACTTTAAAATGAGAAGCAAGTACAGTGAAACTTCTCCTAACGGACACCTCTCTTTAATGGACATTTTCAAATTCCCCAACTCTCCTCTATTGGTTTTAACATGTTTTCAGCTTCTGTCTAGCGGACATTCTCTGTAACGGACGCGGACAGGCAATCTCCACTGTTTCGTTTAGATTAGCACTTAATTTGATCCCCCAATAACGGACAGCGGGCGAGCTCACGGCCCTTTTTCTAGGAACGTTTCTTCCATGTATTGCCTCAATCATGTGTTTATTTTCTATTTCCGATTCTCTGAATTTTATCAAGGTTTAAGGCACGTGTAAAACTTCTGTTTTACACGTGCAGAGGGGGGATTTGGTTGGTGCAGGGGGGGATTTGGTTGGCCTTTCGTCTTTTGAGTTTCAGTTTTGTGAAGTGTACAATGTCTTCTCGTAAACATTTAACTTTAAAAGATAAAGTCGAACTCATTAATGCGTATGATTGGCAAAAACATAGTGTTCGCAATCTCGCTGCAAAATTCAAAATCGGGAAAACGCAGGTAAGCGATATCCTAAAGAAAAAAAATTAACTGCACAAACAATTTTGGCAACACGTAAATGATCAGGTTCAAAAATCATTCCCAAAAACTGTTGGACTTCAAATTTGTCGTGCATGTGCTAAAAAAATTCCCATTAATAGGCCTATTATTAGGGAAAAGGCTTTGGAGGTTGCGAAATCTATGGGAGTAAATGAGTTCAAAGCTTCTGTGGGATGGCTAGACAAGTTCAAAACTCGGCATAAAATTTCTTGGAAAACTGTAAGTGGTGAAGGTGGATCTGTTGATACTGGGGTTGTAACAGAGTGGACCGTCAAATTGGAAGATTTATGTCGTGATTTTGAAGCTAAGGATATTTACAACTGTGACGGAACAGGGTTGTTTTTTAAAGCTCTTCCTGAAAAAACAATGAGTCTAAAAAACGAAAAGTGCCAGGGCGGAAAAATTTCTAAGGAAGGCTTGACTGTACTGTTGTGTACAAATATGCTGGGAGACTTTAAACAACCTTTTGTTATAGGAAAACTACAAAATCCTCGTTGTTTCAAGGGCATAAAGTTGAATCTTTTGAATGTTGACTGGAAGTCTAAAAAAAAAGCATGGATGACACGAGATAGCATGAGCGAATGGATAAGTCACTTTAACCAAAACATGATTCGTCAAAGCAGAAAAATTATTCTTTTCATGGATAATGCTGCATCTCACCCGCACATTGAATTGTCCAACATTCAAATCGTTTTTCTCCCACCAAACACATCTGCAGAGTGTCAGCCCTTGGATCAAGGGATAATAAAAAATTTTAAACTTCACTACAGAAAACGTATTTTAAGACATCTCATTGCAAACATAACAGCGTAACATGTGCGAGTGACCTTGCAAAGAAAATCAGCATCCTAGATGCGATTCAATGGATTTCCTCTTCAGTAAACGCAATTAGAAAACAAACTGTCGTGAACTGTTTTGTAAAGTCTGGCTTCTCAAACGCAAAAATTGAAGTTGTGAACAGCAACGTGGAACACCAAGAAGAACAAGAACTTCAACATCTATTGATAATGTCGCTACAAGTGACCCTGGCTACAAAGATATAGACTCAAACCTCACTACAGAAGATGGTGCTCTAGATATCAACGACATTATCATCGATATTTTTCAAGAAGTTCCTCATGAGGACGAAGAAATGGAAGGAGGTCATTCTGTTGAAGAACATATTAACAACGAACCACCGATGAAAATAGAAGAAGCGCTCATACAAATCAATCGTTTAGAAATGTTTTTCACCGCTGAAGAAGAACTGAAGGACTTTCGATGGTTTCTTCACTCCAACCAAATGTTGAAAACAAAATTATCAGCCGGAACAAGGTGCAGAAGAAAATAAGTGATTACTGTATGTATTTTTCTTAAGATAAAGTCATAATATGCATAGCACAATTGTATGTATATTATTTACAAAAATGTTGTGCAAAATCTGTATATAATTTAATTTTACATTAAACGTTTAACGATTTTTATTTATCTCTTGTGTATGTAATTGTATATTATTTACAAAAATATTGTTCAAAATCTGTATATGTTTTAATTTAATTTTACATTAAACGTTTAACGATTTTTCTTTCTTCCTTTTTTTTTTCTCCCTTCTTGTTAGCGGACACTTCTCTCTAACGGACAAATTTTCGTTCCCCATGGCTGTCCGTTAAAGGGAAGTTTCACTGTACTTCTAGTAGTGCAACTATGGTCCACGATAACAAACACAATATTATCACACTTCAGAGTGAGGATGAACAATTTCAGCTTTTTTTTTCCTAAAAATCCGAAGTGAAAAAACAGGAACCAACTAATAAAAGACCAAAATGAAAGTATGATGACAGTTATTTGAATTTCAGCTTTACATGTGTTGGAAATAGAGATGCTCCTGATGCATAGCGTGTCGTATGTAATAAAATATTAGCAAACAGTTCTTTGGCTCCTGCTAAACTTGTGTTTTGTAAGTGTTCTATAAATATATGTGTTCCGTAAATATATTGTGAGATGAAAAGTGTTCCGTGACTAAAAAAGTTTGGGAACTGCTGCTGTAGATAATGGTATGCATTCTAAGACTGACATCGCCAAACAGTTCCACATTACTAAGAGTAATGTGTAACACGGTAGTTTGGTTCCTACGAAATCTCGTGTAATGCGAAACCATGTTATATGGGACTAAGAACCAGTACAAAAGGGGTGGGGGGGGGTTATGTTCCTAAAGCTAACAAAAATACGGCTTTTTTTATTTTTTTTTTATAACTATCGGAAACTTGATTTTTATACTAGTAATAACTTAATATTTTAACTTTATTTTTTATATTAGTAATAACTGAACAAACATCTTACCTTACAAACTGTGATACTTGTATGTGAGATAATCTACATTCGTTTAATTTCCTTCCTCTTTGTTGCTGCTAAGCACATTCTCTTCTACAGCATCTAGATTTCGTGTACCTTCTGCTCTCTTTCAAAGTCACAATTTTTTATAGTCCCAAACAAGCGCAAATTCAATAGCACAGAATCTAACCCAGGGATCTCCCAACAAAATACAGTGGACCCCACTTTAAATGATACAAGAAAATCAGAAGAATATTAGCATTAGCGTTAGTAGAGGCATTTGATGCAAGAAAGCAAGCTTATGCAGCATCACCCAAAAAAAAAAAAATTTAATAAAAAATAACCACTTCCACTTCACCCCTCTGTTCGTTCAAAATACCTGTCCAGCTGAGCCTTAAACTTATTTAGGCTATCAACTTCCACGGCAAGGGATGGAAGTCTGTTCCACCAACCAACCACCCGCTGGCTAAAAGCAAATTTCCACACGTCTATCCTACATCTGTCTTTCCTCAGTTTGAATTTATGCCCTCTCGGGTGATTATTCTGAGCAAGAGGAAGAATCCCATCAGCATTGAGCATGCTCAAACCATTCAAGGCTTTATACACCTCTATCAGATCACCTCGCTGGTGCCTAGTCTCCAGAAACTGTAACTTGCAAAACTTAAGCCTTTCTTTGTAAGAGCACCCCTTTGTTCCATTCACTAATCTTGTTGCCCTTCTCTGTACTCGTTCCAGCAGCTCTACATCCTTCTTGAAATGAGACCTCCAGGCCTGTATACAGTACTCTAGGTGTGGCCTGACCATTGCCTTATACAAGGGAATAATCACCTCCTTATCCCTGCTAGAAAAAATTCCTATATATCATTGTGAATACACCATGAGCTACTCTTGCAGCCCGTCTGCACTGCTCAGAAAACTTCATATCTGCCTGCACAACCACCCCCAGGTCCCTTTCATTCTCTACCACTCAGTATAGTACCACAGAGTTGATACGTTGCACTGGGGATTGCTGTTTCCCATATGTAGTACTTTACATTTGTCAATGTTAAACTTCATTTGCCACCTCTCAGCCCATCTGCTCAACCTTTCCAGATCCTGTTGCAGCAGCATAGCGTCAGTAGTGTCCTTGACAACCCTGCCAACCTTCGTATATCGTCTGCAAACGTGGACATTAAGCTTGATATACCATCATCAATATCATTTATAAATACAGAAAACAATAATGGACCCAATACTGAACCCTGAGGGATTCCACTAATAACATTAGTTCACGATGAGCAGTGTCCATTGATTACTATTCTCTGTCTTCTCCCCCTCAACTACCCCTTTATCCATAGCAGCAATTTTCCTCCAATGCCACACTGCTCCAATTTGTGCAGCAGCCTTCCATGTGCAACAGTATCAAAAGCCTTTCTAAGATCCAAGTATATAATATCAAAGTTATTCCCTGCATCCAGTTCTTTTGTGACTGCATCATAGTATCCAATCAGATTGGTCAGGCAAGACTTCCCCTTAACAAAACCATGCTGTGTCCGAGCTATAACTGAAGTCTTGTCTAGATGATCCTGCAGTGCTACTTTAACCAGTGCCTCCATTAATTTTCTGGGAACAGAAGTTAAACTCACAGGTCTATAATTACTTGTCAGCCTTTGATCCTCCTTTGTGAATTGGGGTCACATTTGCACATCTCCAGTCTATGGGTACTTCCACTAAGTCCAAGGAAGCTCTCATAATTATGGCTAAGGGTTTGCTTATTTCCTTTGCTGCCTCCTTTAATATAACTGGATAGATCCCATCCACCCCAGGTGCCTTTCTTGTGTTTAACTTCAACAATTTCTCCTCCACTTTACTCTCAGTTATTACAAGATTCTCTAGCTTACTGCCACAGTTGAATACACCTCTGGCATTCCACTCGCTGAATAACTCCTCATGTGTGAATGTCGATGCAAAATATTCATTTAGTTTCTTAGCTAACTGAGCAGGATCATCAACAGTTGACCCATCGATATCAAGTGGACCAATCTGATTCATCCCCTTCCTTCTAGAGTTTACATAAGTAAAGAACTCTTTGCTGTTTTTATTTGCATCCCTTGCCAAAGATTTCTCGTAATCTGCCTTCGCCTGCCTAACCTCCTTTGTAACTTGGTTACAGATCAACTTGTATCTATCATAGGCTTCTGTGTCACGTGTTAATTTGTATGTATCCCATGCATTTTTCTTCACTGCCATATGTCTCATTAGTTCATCTGACATCCATTTAGGTCTAAAAATTGAACAATATTTCTTAGTTGGTATGTAAAGCCTAGAAGCTTCCAAGATAAGTTCTTTGAATGCTTCCCATTTTGAATTTGCTGTTGGTAACATCATCAGTTGGTCCCACTGTATAGAATTTAAATACTGCCTCAGTCCATCGTAGTCGCCTTTACGAAAGCAATAACCCTTCCCTTTACCCCTAATGGTAGTTACCTCTTTGAGTAAATCCCACTTCAGCACACTGTGATCACTGCCACCTAGTGGTTCATTTATCTGCAGATTCTTAATGCATGAAGAATCACTACTGATAATCAAATCAAGAGTATTACTCCCTCTAGTTGCCTCCCGAACATGCTGATGTAGAAAACAATCATCCAGTAAATCCACAAAAGCCTTGCTTGTGTGTGAGTGACCAGCCCCCAAATTCCAGTCAATATCTGGGAAATTAAAATCCCGCATTATAAGACTCTGATTTACTGGCCCACTCTATTTCCCTGTACAGTTTCTTATTATACTGATCAGAGTCATTAGGCCTATAGCGCACTCCTCAATTTTGATCTCCCAATGCTTATGTCACACTAAACTGACTCGACACTGCACTGTCCAGCGATGTCGACTGGCTTCACTTCCTTGGATTTTATGTATTTCTTAACTAATAGTATAACCCCTCCTCCCTTCCTATCCTGTCTATCCTTTCTGTAGACATTGTACTCCCCAAATTCCAGTTCTGCATTCCTTATATCTGTGTGACACCACGTCTCTGAAATCCCCACAATATCTGCCTTTGATGTTTTGAGCAATACCTCAAATTCATCAAATTTATTTACCAAACTCCTCGCATTGGTGTACATGCAAGTATACATGCACCTGTTCTTTCTTTTTCTTAGCTACCCTAACACAACCTGTGTGTTTACTTGTACCCCAATGATTCCCAGCAGTCTCTGAAATATCCTGCATCTTATTTTCCAGGCTGCGGCTCATTCCAATAGAAGCACTGCAAGAATCACTTTCACCTCTGCCAGTGGCTACTGTTAATCTATTTGTCCTTGTATCCCCCAGTTTTCCGACCCACCTAACACTGCCTCGATAGCATCAGCAAACATTCTTGCACCCTTTCTATTTAAGTGTATCCCATCCCTGTAGAAGCAGTCTCTCCTGTTAAAAAATATTTTCCAGTTAGCAAAATAAAAATAAATTTATGCTTACATACATAGCTTAATTAATACATACTATAATATGTACGTACTAATTGATATTTCTGTTTACTGACTTTTTTCTTTTGGTTGTAAAATTTAAAACAGTAAAAATGATAAGCAATTAATAACAAAGAACCCGGCACACACAAGTTGCAACAAACACGATATGCACAAGTGAAATATGGAGTAATGAGTTTCTGAAAATTTATTTATCTTTTTTATATGATTGAATATTTCATGGAAGGGGAAACACATTTCACCATAATAACATGAAAACCCACAGAATTCCAGCTATCGGTACTATAACAAATGCAAAAAGATCGAGTTTACTATCTGTTTATAATTGATTACACTAACAAAAAATCCCAATAAACCGGAAACTGCAAATTGTTTTATGGTAGTGACTTCCAGAAATATGCTTTGGAAAAATATCACAAAAGTGATAACAACTAGCTACTTAACAGCAGGGATTACAAAAACGGAATGGAAACATTGAAAATTACACCTAACATAATAGCAGGGTTTTCCCGGCACAAAAGCTCAAAAATACCATGTTATGTGAGATTTCCAGCAATTCTCAAACCATGTTAGAGTTAAACCTTGTTGTAGAAGTACCATGTTGTGCAAAGATTGCACAACACAGTACTTTTTCGTTCGCAATTTATCAATCGTGTTAGAGCGAAACCTTGTTATAGACGTACCATGTTATACGGGGGGGTTTTCTGTACTCTGGTCACTGTTCTGAAAGATCGGAGAAAGATTGAAATTTTAGAGCTAATGATAAATCGTGCAAAAAAAATTCCTGTATATGGTAACCTTTTAAAAGTTAAGGCTGAATCATTTACGCATTGAATGGATATTGAAGAATTTAAAAGATTCCAGAAATTTAAGACTTGTCGTGGCCTGTCTTTTAAAAAAGTGTGTGGTAAAGTGCAATCGTGGACAGTGACGCTACAAAGGAATGGAAAGAAAATCATTTAAAAAATGTTTTGCTGACATACGACCACAATGACATCTTCGATGTTGAAGAAACTGGACTCTTTTTTTTTTTTTTTTAAATTGCTACTGGATAAAACACTTAAACATTTAAAGGCAAGAAATGTAGTGGTGGAGAAAAAAAGGCCAAACAATGGATTATGTTCTCCTAGCAGCAAACATGACTGGTACATAGAGGCTTCTTCCTTTAATCATTGGGAAAGCCCAGAAGCTGCGATGCTTTAAAGGTTTGAATACATTACCAAACAAACCAAAAAGCGTGGATGACATCATAAATCTATGAAGAATGGATAAGAGACTTAGATTGCAGGATGAGTGAGAAGTATAGAAAAATTTTGCTGTTTGTGGATAACTGCTGTCCTTATTGTCAAGTAAACCACCTACATGCAATCACTGTCAAGTACCTACCATCAAATGTGATGTCAGTTCTTCAGCCACTTGATCAAGGTGTAATCCAGTTTGTTAAGAAAAACTACTGAAGAATGCTATTAAATAAAATTGTGCTATGTCTTGAAAGCAAAATTCAATGCAAAATCGACATCCTGTAGGCAATGTATTAATGTGTTTTAACATGAAATGAAGCTGATGAAAAATTGATTGCCAACTGCTTCAAACATGCAGGATTTACCCTCTTGAATGATGCAATGTGTGAAGTTTTGCATGCTTCTATTAATTTAATACTGTAGTAGATATTATAAATAAGATTATGCTACATTATATTAGTAGAATTACATTAAATATTCAAGCTTTTACTTGTTTTTTACATTCCCCTGGAGGGTCATTATATAGAGCTTCAACTGTACATTGTAAATTTAAATTTTGTTATATCAAATTTTACCTAAATAATGGTTGTTACTAGGTCCACTTTCATAACGTCGTTCGAGGACACTGTATCTTGGACGGAAATACCTGCAGGTATTTCTGGTGCGAGTCACAAGATGAAGATGTATTGTACATATTCTAAGATTGGTCTACTAGACAGACCAAGCTTAACTGATTTTAATTTCTTGCACCCAATGTAAGTATGCCATGACCTATCAAGTGATGCACCTTCAGTTTTGGTCCTAGAATAGAATGGTCAAGAATACATACTGCTCTAGTTGGAGATTTAGTTTTATTGAGAGACTCTATTGTCAGGGAAATGGGTAACATTTTTTTGTAATAAAAATAGGTGGACCAGAACCAGGGTCTGTTTGATAATAGCAACAGTTGATGTTACCAACAGATGGTCAGAAACGGGGGTAAAGGAAGTATTATTATTCAAGTGAGAACTAATGATATTAAACAGACATAATCTGATATTTTGTTGGTTAAAACAAATATATATGCATCTGCAATTCTACCCAGACACAATAGGAGGGATTATATTTTTCCCTCTATGGCAGTGGTGTCCAACCTTTTCCTGTGCAGGGGCCATATTCAAAGTTAGATTTGTCTCGCGGGCCACACTGAGTGGTTCAAAAAAAATTAGTCACATTTTCCATATCTTGTTACATGTAAAAGGAAGTTTCTATTTTAACGTTACCATTTTTTATTTTCAGGCTATATATATTAAAAAATGCAAATTCCCAACACTTTTATGTGCAACAAATCTGTGTCAGTGATTTATTTTTTATATTTTATTAAAATGATAAAAATATGGCTTACTTTAGTTTTTTTTAAAAAAAAAAAACCCTTACTTTTGCTTTTAAATGCTCACTTTAGAAAATTTGCAACCTGAAAAGGATCACTACTTTTCAGTATTAAGGTGAATGGTGGATGCTGTTTAAATTCAATACAAATTAATAATAATTCAATACAATGAACAAGTTATATCAAATAGTAGAATTTCACAATATGAAAAGATTGATACAGTACATAACTATTTAGCGTACAGATGACTGCACTGGACTACATGTACACGTTTGATAAAAGTTGGGCTCGATGCCTGCATGCCTGTACATGCAGTGCCGCAACTCTCTAAAATGCCATTTTAGTTCACTTTCTGCATTGAGCCTTATGAAAATTATTCGTGGGCCGTAGGTTGCTCTAGGAGGAAAACTGGCTTTTAATAATTTGCAGAAGGAGGACAAATAAATTAGAATTATGACATACTTTTAAAGCAGTAATCACGGAAGCCATGATGGCATATATACCATTAAGAAAATGTTGCATGAGGAGGATGGATGAATATGGAGCTGGCCAGTCTAATAGAGCAGAAAAAGATGGCATACAAAAGTTATAGAGCAGTGAAAAGTACTAAGGCCTACAACAGCTACAAGTTTATATGTAATAGTATCACAGATAAGGTAAGGAAGACCAAGGCTGAGTGTGAGAAAGCACTTGCTAAGAGAAAAAAGAATGCGGACAAGGAGTTTCTCATGTAAAAGTAAAGTAAAGTAAAGTGCAGCCATTATCAACCCACTGCAGGATGGAAGCCTCCTCAACAATTCATGCTGAGGGGAAATGGACCATAATCTGCCACGCTGGTCTAGTGCGGGTTGGCAGATCGACTGTATTCAGCAGTCAGGGACTTGAACCCCGGTCTACTCAAAGAGCGTGTGCTAATCCACTCCCCCTCCTGACCACTTGGCTATGGAGGCCGTTTCTCATGTGTGAATACAAAAAAGAGGAAAATGAATTGGATTGGACCCGTGTGCATTGGGTGTGTGGAAGGTCTTAGATAACCCAGCTGATGTTGTTGATGAATCGAATGAGTACTTCACATCTTCACATTGGTCTTTATTCACAAAAGACCCTTTATGCTAAGGAGAGGCTATGCGAGTGAGGTTGACCATATGAAATTAGAAATTTCAAAATTACAGATGACTCTTTATTAGAAAAAATTTGAGCCTAAAGGCAAGAAAGGCTCCTGGAATTGATGGCATATACCTGGTAATTATGCGTATGAGCTGCATAAGCTCGTATGCATGAAAACAAGCATATGAACTTAAGCAGCATCAGCCAAAAAAAAGAAAAGAAAAAAAACCAATTTCACTTGTCCATTCCCTCTAAAGGTTTGTTCAGTTCCTCCTTGAATTTATTTAAGCTATCAACTTCCACAATGACTGATGGAAGTATGTTCCAGCAATTAACCACCCGCTGGCTAAAGGCAAATTTCCACACATCTATTCCACAACTGTCTTTCCTCAATTTGAATTTATGTCCCCTCATGTTCATAATCTGAGCAAGTGAAAGAATCCCATCACAGTTCAGCATGCTCAATCAATTCAAGGCCTTATACACCTCAATCAGATCACCTCGCAGGTGCCTAGTCTCCAGCTGCTGCAATTTGCAGAATTTAAGCCTTTCTTCGTAAGAGGACCCCTTCACACTCACCAATCTTGTTACCCTTCTTTGTACATGCTCAAGTGAATCTACATCCTTCCTAAAATGAGGCCTCCTGACCTGTATGCAGTACTCAAGATGTAGCCTGACCATTGCCTTATACAAAGGGATAATCACCTCTTTTTCTTTGCTAGCAAAATTCCTGTATATCATTGACCAAACCCCATGACCTGCCCTGGCAACTTGCCTGCATTGCTCAGAAAACTTCATATCTGACTGCACAATTACTCCCAAGCGTTCCATTTTCTACCACCCTAAGTGTAGTACCACACAGTTGGTACATTCCTCTGGGTTACTTCTATCCATATGCATTACTCTGCATTTGTTAATGTTAAACTTCAGTTGCCACTTCTCAGCCCATCTGCCCAAATTATCTAGATCCTGTTGCAGTAGCACACTGCCATTACTGTCATTAACAACCCTACCAACCTTGTATCATCTGCAAACTTCAACATTAAGCCTTTATATACCTTCATCAATATCATTGATAAATATACAAAACAACAGTGGCCCAACACTGAACCCTGGGGGACTCTGCTATTAACATTAGTCCACGAAGAACATCATCCATTGATTACAACTCTGTCTTCTCCCACTCAACCACCCTTTTATACATTGTAGCTACTTACCCTTAATAAGCACTGCGAAAGCAAAAATAAGAGTAGGAGTGTGTTATAGGCCTAATGACTTGAATGAGTACAATGAACAATTGTACAGAGAAATAGAGTGGGCTAGTAAATCAGAATGTCTTATAATGGGGATTTTAACTTCCCAGATATTGACTGGAACTTGTGGGTTGGGCACTCACACACTAGACTTTTGTGGATTTATTGGATGATTGTTTTCTGCAGCAGCATGTTTGAGAGGCAACCAGAGAAAGTAATACTCTTGATCTGGTTATCAGCAGTGATCATTCATGTATTAAGAATTTGCAGATAAAAGAACCACTAGGTGGCAGTGTACTGACGTGAGATTTACTTAAAGATTTAATTACCATCAGGGGTAAAGGAAACGGTTTTTGCTTCCGTAAAGGCGAGTACAGTGGTCTCCGACAGTTTTTAAATTCTGTACAGTGGCATCAACTGACGATGTTACCAACAGTAAATTCTAAGTGGGAAGCATTCAAGGAATTAATCGTGGAAGCTACTAAAAGTTTCATACCTATTAAGAAATATTGTTCGACGTTTAGGCCTAAATGGTTGTCAAATGAACTAATGAGACTTGTAACAGAGAAGAAAAATGCATGGGATGCATATAAATTATCAAACGACTCAGAAGCCTATGGCAGATATAAGTTAATCTGTAATCAGGTCACAAAGGAGGTTCGGCAGGCGAAGGCAGATTACGAGAAATCCTTGGCAAAAGATGCTAAGAAAAACAGCAAGGATTTCTTTGCTTATATGAACTCTAAAAGGAAGGGGATGAATCTGATTGGTCCACTTGACATCGATGGTTCGACTGTTGATGATCCTGCTCAGATAGCAAACAAACTGAATGAGTATTTTGCATCTACATTCACACGTGAGGAATTATTAAGGTTTGAAAATGGCAGAAGGTTATCAAATTGTAGCAGGATACTTAATGATTTTGTAATAACTGAGAGCAAAGTGGAAGAGAAACTGTTGAAGTTAAACGTAAGAAAAGCACTTGGGGTGGATGGGATCTATCCAGTTATATTAAAGGAGGCTGCAAAGCAACTAAGCAAACCCTTAGCCATAATTATGAGAGCATCCTTGGACTCAGGGGAGGTTCCCACGGACTGGAGATGTGCAAATGTATCCCCGATTCACAAAGGGGGATCGAAGGGTGACACGAGTAATTACAGACCAGTTGGTTTAACTTCTGTTCCCGGTAAAATAATGGAGTCGCTAGTTAAAAATGCATTGCAGGATCATCTAGACAAGACTGCAGCAATAATTTAGACACGGCATGGGTTTGTTAAGGGAAAATCTTGTCTGACAAATTTTATAGGATATTATGATGTGGTTACAAAGGAACTGGATGCAAAAAATAATTTTGATATCATATATTTGGATTTCAATAAAGCTTTTGACACTGTTGCGCATGGAAGACTATTGTACAAATTGGAGCAGAATGGTATTAAGGGTAAGTTGCTACAATGGATAAAAGGATGGTTGAATGCGAGAAGACAGAGGGTGGTAATCAATGGGTGCTGCTCTTCTTGGACTAACGTTATTAGTAGAGTCCCACAGGGTTCTGTGTTGTGTCCACTGTTGTTTTTTATATTTATCACTGATATTGATGAAGGTATATCATGCTTAATGTCGAAGTTTGCAGATGATACAAAGTTGGCAGGGTTGTTAATGACAGAATGGCAGTGTGCTACTGCAACAGGATCTAGATAATTTGGGCAGATGGGCTAAGAAGTGGCAACTGAAGTTTAACCTTGACAAATGCAAAGTACTGCATATGGGGAGAAGTAACCCCAGAGAATCGTACCAACTGTGTGGTACTACACTTAAGGTGGTAGAAAATGAAAAAGACCTGGGAGTAATTGTGCAGGCAGATATGAAGTTTTCTGAGCAATGCAGGCAGGCTGCCAGGGCACGTCATGGGGTTTTGTCAATGATATATAGGAATTTTGCTATCAGGGAAAAGGAGGTGATTATCCCTCTGTATAAGGCAATGGTCAGGCCACACCTTGAGTACTGTGTACAGGTCTGGAGGCCTCATTTTAGGAAGGATGTAGATTTACTTGAGCATGTGCAGAGAAAGGCAACAAGATTGGTGAAGGGAATGAGGGGATCCTCTTATCAAGAGAGGCTTAAGTTCTGCAAATTGCAGTGGCTGGAGACTAGGCACCTGTGCGGTGATCTGATTGAGGTGTGTAAGGCCTTGAATGGGTTCAGCACGCTGAATTCTGATGGGATCCTTCCACTTGTTCAGATTACGAACCTAAGGGGGCATAAATTCAAATTAAGAAAGGACAGATGTAGAATAGATGTGCGGAAATTTGCCTTTAGCCAGCGGGTTAATTGCTGGAACAAACTTCCATCTGTCGTTGTGGAAGTTGATAGGTTGAATAAATTTAAGGAGGAACTGGACAGGCATTTGGAGGGAATGGTGTGATTTTTTTTTTTTTTTTTTTTGGCTGATGCTGCATAAGCTCATACATTTGCTTTCTTGCATCACATGCCACTACTACTACACTGTTGCAATTTGCACAGTCTTCCATGTGCAACAGTGTCAAAAACTTTCTTGAAATCTAAGTATATGATATTAAAATTATTTTTTGCATACAGTTCCTTTGAAACCAGATCATAGTATCCAATCAAATTTGTCAGTCAAGACTGTCCCTTAACAAAACCATGCTTGTCTAAATTATTACTGCAGTCTTGTCTGGATGATCCTGCAATGCATTTTTAACCAGTGACTCCATTATTTTTCCCGGAACAGAAGTTAATCTAACTGATCTGTAATTATTCGTGTCACCCTTTGTGAATTGAGGATACATTTGCACATCTCTAGTCTGTGGGGACTTCCCCTGAGTTCAAGGATGCTCTCATAATTATGGCCAAGGGTTTGCTGACTTCCTTTGCCACCTTCTTTAATTTAACTGGATAGATCCCATCCACCTCAGGTGCTTTTTTTAACTTTTCAACAATTTCTCTTCCACTTTGCTCTGTTATTACAAAATCATGAAGCACTCTGTTACAGTTTGATAAACTTCCAACATTTTCCTCCCTTAATAACTTCTCACGTATGAAAGTAGAGGCAAAATACTCATTCAGATTATCAGCTATCTGAGCAGAATCATCAACAGTCAAATCATCGATATCAAGTGGACCAATCTGATTCATTCCCTTTCTTCTAGAGTTTATATGAAGAAAGATGCTCTTTTTTTTTAGCATCGTTTGCCAAAGATTTCTCATAATTTGCCTTTGCTTGCCTAATCCAGTTGGTCCCACTGCAGAGAATTTGAAAACTGTCTGAGACTATTGCAGTCGCCTTTACAGAAGCAAAAACCCCTCCCTTTACCCCTGATGGTGATTATATCTTTAAGTAAATCCCATATCAGTACACTGTGATCACTGCTACCTAGCAGTTCCTTTATCTGCAAATTCTTAATGCACGAATAATCACTTCTAATAACCAGATCAAGAGTATTACACTCTCTGGTTGCCTCTTGAATGTGCTGCTGCAGAAAACAATCATCCAATAAATCCACAAAAGTCTTGCTAGTGTGTGAATCACCAACCCACAAGTTCCAGTCAATATCTGGGAAGTTAAAATCCCCCATTATAATACAATCTGATTTTCTGTTCCATTCTATATCTCTGTACAATTGTTCCTTCTACTCATTAGAATCATTAGGCCTATAACACACTCCTCCTCTCATTTTTGCTTTCTTAGTGCTTACGTCACACCAAACTGCACACCAAAGTTGACATAGATGGACATTGCACTGTCCATCTATGTCAACTGGATGCACTTCCTTAGATTTTGTTTTTCTTAATTAACAGCATAACCCCTCCCCTTCCTATCCTGTCTATCCTATCTCTACATATTGTACTCCCTAAATTCCAATTCTGCAATCCTAATATCTGTGACACCACGTTTCTGATATCCCAACAACAGATGTTGGGATATCAGCACTTCAAAATCATCAAATTTATTTACTATTCTTCTAGCATTGGCATACATGCACCTATTCTTATTCTTAGTTACTCTAACACAGCCCATGTATTTATTTGTTTCATGATGACTCTCACCAGTCCATGAAACCCCCAGCACCCTGCCATCCAAGCCACTGTTCATTCCAATAGAAGTAGTGCAAGAATCACTTTCACCTCTGCCTGCGGCTACTTTTAACCTTTTATTCTGTGAATCCCCCCCCAAGCTAGGAGTTTTCCAACCCACCTAACACTCCTCGATAGCATCAGAAAACACTCTTGCACCCTTTCTATTTAATTGTATCCCATCCCTGTAGAAGCAGTCTGTACTGTTAACAAGCACGGACCATTCCGAGAAAAATTCTAACCCTTGAGCCTTGCACAATCCCTCCAGTGCTGAATTTATTGCAATCCCTCCAGTGCTGAATTTATTGACAAGGCTCTTATCATATACTCACTCCTATCATGTCTGGGCAGAATTGCAGGCACTTTCAAATTTAACTGTAACTCGTGACTTTTTTTCAGCATTGACCTATACAGTCAGTCCTCGTATAGCACGATAGTTGTGTTCCTAGAAACCCTCGTGCAATGCAAAATCATGCAATATAAACAACAGGCCCTATGGGAAAAATAGGGTTAGGTGCCGACCACCCAAAATTGAACACACATTGGTAACCAAAACATTACCAAACACAATAAGTAAAATACTTACGTATTTTATAACGATTAAAATACGTAATAAAAAATATTATGATTTTTGTAATATTTTTTATTATTATATTATATTTTATTATAATATAATAAATAATAAAAAATACGTAAGTATTTTTTACGAATAAAATACGTATTTTATTACGACTATTACGTAATAAAATATTGCTAATGCTTTTGCTTCTATCGTAAGCAAACTTGTTTTTTGTTTGATTTTCTATCCAAACAGATGACAGCCGTTGCATTTCTTCCAATTCTTTGTGTCTTAATCTAATGGATTTTAATTACACTTTGAGTTGTTCCTGCTATGAAAGTTGTTTTTATTTTCTCTGCATTCTTTGTAATTCTCGGCGTTGCCTCATTTAGGTCTGTAGCACATGCAATATCACATGGTCTTTCATTTCACTCAAAGCGTTTCACAATTTCATATTTTTTCTCTATCGACAGAGGCGGACTGGCCATAAACCTTACCGTAGAAACTCCCAGTGGGTTGGAGGCCGGTGTGATTTTGGCCATAAACGTTAGTATGAAATTTTGACTCAGTCCGCCTCTGTTTATCAATATTGCTTTTCTTTTTCTCTCTGAATCTGCAGTGTCTTCACCAGTACGCTTCCTTTTCACACCTTTTAAGTATTTTACTCATTTTTAGGGAATAAAGCGCAATTACAAAACGAGGAGGCGAGCTTGATACACATAAATAAAGCTGCGCGCGTGTAGCAACAAATAAGCACCGTAAAGGCAGAGATACACTATTAACACCTGACATTTTACTAAAGCACATTTCTAGGGGTTACTACCATAAAACAATAAAAACAATTTCCAGTTGCGTTTCTGCTAGTGGAATCTGTTATAAACTGGTAGTAAACTCGATCTAATTGCATTTGCGATTATACCGATAGCTGGAATTGTGTTGGTTTTTACGTTATTATGGTGAAATGTGTTTCCCCTTCAATATAAAAAAACATAAATACATTTTCAGAATCTTCTTCATTCCTATCGTGTTGCGTTCAGTTGGGGTGATTCTGCGTTCGATTGCCATTTCTTTTAAACACAAAGGCGAATCGTGCATAAGCGAATTCGGTTCGTGTTATATAAGATATCCTTCCCCTATTTATAAATCGTGTATGATCGAATTCGTGTAGTGTAAACACGTGTTATACGAGGACTGACTGTACTTGTTAAGTAAATCTGCAGATCTCCTTACTCTTAATGTCATTAGTGCCAATGTGTGCAACATTATCACCCTTTGTGCCCTTAAAATATGATATCTGTTCAACATCATAAACTTCTGCCTCTGGCAGTCATGCCCTGGTCCTATTTCACCTATCCTTTTTACACAATATATATATCTAGTGTCCCTGACAATAGTATCACCAACAATGACTAACTCCTGTGGGACCAGCACATTCTGCTTTTGAGATTGCTGTGTTATCTGATGTACAAGAGTGAGCTCTGGCATTCATTTGGGCAGCTGACTGCTTGATGGGTCCCCCATTTTTTAATTTCAAGGGCATCTACTCAACTCTTCAAACTCTCATAAGCGCCCATCAGAACAATGAGTTGGTGTCTAATTTCTTGACACTTTTAGCACCTAGCACACACACACACACACACACACACACACACACACACACACACACACACACACACACACACACACACACACACACACACAAGACATCCTCCTTTGCTAGATCACAGCCTGCTCTAGAGATTTCCGCAAACATTTCACAAGTTGCACAATTTTTAGGCTGTGATGCATTGAAGAATTTCTCCCTTGGTTCTCCTCCGAGTCACAGCACTCCTGCTAATTTTTGCCCGTTACATTGCTGCTCTAGTCTGTGGCATGTATTGAAATTAACAATGAAAATTAATAAGATTAATAAATTTATTAATTAATTATCAATACTACACTATATAATAGATTCCTAAATGCAGTGATACTTATTACGCTATATAGGTTTACATTAGAGCTACCACAATTAAAAATTTGAAATCCCTAATAATCACTCTATGCGAAAACAATATTCGAATAGAACAACGGTTTTATGTATATTAAGTAGTAACCTACAAAAACTATCTAAATTAAAAATAAAAATAACGAGTGTAATTAGAACTATAAAGCTACTTATAAAGTAAAATATAATATGACAATTAAGTAAATAAAATAGCAAAACACTTATGCTTTTTTGGAGCTTGTAATTCACTGCTAAAACTTGTAAAAGTCATTAATGACCTCTCCTTGAACCATTGTGGTTAATTATGAGAGCATCATTCAACTCAGGCGAGATTCCTTTGGATTCAAGAAGTGTCCTTGTATTGCCAATACATAAAGGTAGTTCAAAGAGTGAAGAATCTGATAACTACTGATTGGTTAGTCTGGCTTCAGTGGTAGGGAAAATCTTAGAGGCAGTGGTTAAGACTGCAATCCAGAGACATTTAAATAAAAGTGTCATCCTCGGGAATACACAACTTGGTTTTGTTAAGAAAAAATCATGTTTTAACTAACCTCATAGGCTATTGTAGGGAACAATATTGTAGAGCTGGATATAGGGAACAATTTTGACATAGTTTGTGATAAAGCTAAAGATTTGGATTTTAGCAAGGCATTTGATGAAGTCCATTATGAGAGGTTGTTGTATAAGCTGGAACATGTTGGAATTACTGGAAAAGTTCTAAGATAGATTGCAGTGTGGCTTCTCCGCAGAAGATTGTGATTAATAGGCATTCTTCAGATTGATGTAATGTCAGAAGTGGGGTTCCCAAGGATCGTTTCTTGGACCACTGTTGTTTCCAGTTTTCATAAATGACATCAAGGGGATAAAGGGTGTGGTGCCAAAATTTTCAGACAACATAAAGATTGGGCGAATTGTTATTGATTAGTGAATGAATTGAACTGGCTTCAAGAATTGTCAGAAAAGTGGTAGCTATGTTTTAATGCAGCAAAATGCAAACATAGTGGTAGCTATGTTTTAATGCAGCAAACTTGGGAAATATCAATCCCAAAATAACTTATATACTTGGTGGGGTTGAATTAAAAAACAGTAAAGGAAGAAAGTAATCTGGGATTACAATACGGGCATATGTGAAGTTTTCTGAGCAGTGTATACAGGTAGCCAGGGTTGGTAGTCCATGGTGTTTTATGGGCTCTTTATCAAACAATATCCTGTAGAAATAGGGAAGGCATAATCTCACTGTATAAGGAAATTGTAATTTCATTTGGAATGTTGTGTTGAAGTGTGGAGACCTCATTTGAAAAAAGACATTGCGCTTCTCTTTCAAATTATTGCGGAAGAGGTTTAGACTAGATTGTAGGAAGTTTTTCTTTAGTCAAATCAGTGATTGCTGGAACAAGTTGCCTCCATAGGTAATTGATGCTGACAGGTTGAAGAAATTCAAAGGTCATTTGGATAGTTATATATGTGAGGAGATAAGTGCATAGTTTATTTTGAATTTTCCTATCTACGTTTTCTTCCTTTTTATTGTGGTCAATGCAGCAAAAGCCTGTGGCTTCCTTGCACATATGTTTAATACTAATAACATTATGTGCTCCTTTTCCATAAGCACTTCTGCACCATGTGATAAATGAATAGCCCTCTACAAATAGTTTCCAATTCAACAAAAAAAGCTAAGGAGTAAATTTTATAATATATGCAATAATGCCCTATAACTTTATTAGTTATAGGACTTTATTAAAATTTACTTTATTATCATTGTTATTATGGTTGAATGGCACTGTCTTTCCAATATCCCTGCAATGGCCACATTTCATGATTCAAATTTATTAAATTTATTTACTATGCTTCTATCATTACAAGCAAATATACATGTACCTTTCCCCCTCCCCTCTTAGTAACTTTTTCATAGCCCAGGTATTTGCTTGTAATCCCTCACACCTTGCTTTTCTTGCTACTGTATTTCCCAATAGAAGTGGTGCAAGAATCAGAATCACTTTCACTCCTGCTTTGTGGTTGCTCTTAATCTATTAGTCTCTGCACTTTTCCCTTGCCCCTCCAGGCTAGCAATTTTCTGACCCACCTAATACTGCCTTGATAGCCTCATTAAATGTTCTTGCAATCCTCTGTTTAAGTGTATTGGTAGTTACCTCTTTGAGTAACTCCCACTTCAGTGTGCTGAAGTGGGAGTTACTCAAAGAGGTAACTACCATTAGGGGTAAAGGGAAGGGGTATTGCTTTCGTAAAGGCGACTACAATGGACTGAGACAGTATTTAAATTCTATACAGTGGGATCAACTGATGATATTGCCAACAGCAAATTCAAAATGGGAAGCATTCAAAGAACTTATCGTGGAAGCTACTAGGCTTTACATACCAACTAAGAAATATTGTTCAAGGTTTAGGCCTAAATGGTTGTCAGATGAACTAATGAGGCATATGGCAGAGAAGAAAAATGCATGGGATACATACAAATTAACACGTGACACGGACGCCTATGATAGATACAAGTTGATCTGTAACCAAGTTACAAAGGAGGTTAGGCAGGCGAAGGCAGATTACGAGAGATCCTTGGCAAGGGATGCGAAGAAAAACAGCAAAGAGTTCTTTACTTATGTAAACTCTAGAAGGAAGGGGATGAATCAGATTGGTCCACTTGAGATCGATGGGTCAACTGTTGATGACCCTGCTCGGGTAGCTAACAAACTAAATGAATATTTTGCATCGACATTCACACATGAGGAGTTATTCAGCGAGGGGAATGCCAGAGGTGTATTCAACTCTAGCAGTAAGCTAGAGAATCTTGTAATAACTGAGAGCAAAGTGGAGGAGAAATTGTTGAAGATAAACACAAGAAAGGCACCTGGGGTGGATGGGATCTATCCAGTTATATTAAAGGAGGCAGCAAAGGAGGTAAGCAAACCCTTAGCCATAATTATGAGAGCTTCCTTGGACTCAGGGGAGGTACCCATTGACTGGAGATGTGCAAATGTGACCCCAATTCACAAAGGGGGATCAAAGGCTGACACAAGTAATTATAGACCTGTGAGTTTAACTTCTGTTCCCGGAAAATTAATGGAGGCACTGGTGAAAGAAGCACTGCAGGATCATCTAGACAAGACTTCAGTTATAGCTAGGACACAGCATGGTTTTGTTAAGGGGAAGTCTTGCCTGACCAATTTGATTGGATACTATGATGCAGTCACAAAAGAACTGGATGCAGGGAATAACTTTGATATTATATACTTGGATCTTAGAAAGGCTTTTGATACTGTTGCACATGGAAGACTGCTGCACAAATTGGAGCAGTGTGGCATTGGAGGCAAGTTGCTGCTATGGATAAAGGGGTGGTTGAGGGGGAGAAGACAGAGAGTGGTAATCAATGGACACTGCTCATCGTGGACTAATGTTATTAGTGGAGTCCCTCAGGGTTCAGTATTGGGGCCTTTATTGTTTTCTGTATTTATAAATGATATTGATGATGGTATATCAGGCTTAATGTCCAAGTTTGCAGACGATACGAAGGTTGGCAGGGTTGTCAAGGACACTACTGACACTATGCTGCTGCAACAGGATTTGGAAAGGTTGAGCAGATGGGCTTCGAGGTGGCAAATGAAGTTTAACATTGACAAATGTAAAGTACTACATATGGGAAACAGCAACCCCAGAGCAACGTATCAACTCTGTGGTACTACACTGACAGTGGTAGAGAATGAAAGGGACCTGGGGGTGGTGGTGCAGGCAGATATGAAGTTCTCTGAGCAGTGCAGACGAGCTGCAAGAGTAGCTCATGGTGTATTGTCAATGATATATAGGAATTTTTCTAGCAGGGATAAGGAGGTGATTATTCCCTTGTATAAGGCAATGGTCAGGGCACACCTAGAGTACTGTATACAGGCCTGGAGGCCTCATTTCAGGAAGGATGTAGAGCTGCTGGAACGAGTACAGAGAAGGGCAACTAGATTGGTGAATGGGACAAAGGGGTTCTCTTACGAAGAAAGGCTTAAGTTTTGCAAATTACAGTGTCTGGAAACTAGGCACCAGCGGGGTGATCTGATAGAGGTGTACAAAGCCTTGAATGGTTTGAGCATGCTCAATGCTGATGGGATTCTTCCTCTAGCTCAGAAAAATCACCTGAGAGGGCATAAATTCAAATTGAGGAAAGACAGATGTAGGATAGATGTGCGGAAATTTGCCTTTAGCCAGCGGGTGGTTGGTGGGTGGAACAGACTTCCATCCCTTGTCGTGGAAGTTGATAGCCTAAATAAGTTTAAGGCTCAGCTGGACAGGTATTTCGAACGAACAGAGGGGTGAAGTGGAAGTGGTTATTTTTATTTATTTATGTTACTTTTTTTTTTTTTTTTTTTTTTGGCTGATGCTGCATAAGCTTGCTTTCTTGCATCAAATGCCTCTACTAATGCTAATGCTAATGCTAATTTCATTCCTGTAAAAACAGTTTCTCCTGTTAATAAGTACAGGCCTGCCGAGATTGAGCAGGGCTGAATTGATTAACTAATGGTTTTTTGTACTTTCTCCTATTGTGTCTGAGTATAATTGTAGACACTTTCAAATTTAATCCCAACTTGTGACAATATTGCCCTTTACTGGTTAAGTGAATCCTCTGATTTCCCACCTTTCATATCATTGGTGCCAACATGTACAACACTATCCTTTTGTGCCCTTTAAAAGATAACTGCTTTACAGAGTTATAAACTTTTGTCTCCTGGTAGACATACCCTTTTCCTATTCCACCTCTCCTTTTTTACAAAATATATTTCCTGTTTCTATGGCAGTATCATCAACAACATTAGCTACTTCCTCTGTGCTTTCTGCAACGGAGGATGTCTGTCTTATGAGTGCTGTCTCCAGCACTGTGCTAGAGTGCTCTTTGCTTAATGGGTCCCTCTTTCTAATTCATTTAAGGTAATCATCTCTATTCCTCAAGTCTTTGTGTATACTGAATTAATGCTTAATCTCTTCTCACTATCTGCAACAAAAGCACATAAAGACATCTCATTTTGCTGTATCATATCCTACTACAGATAATTCAGCAAATAACACAATGTATATAGCTCTGATTTGCAAGTGAACTGCCACTGATACTTATATCCCAAGCCAAAGCATTTCTGCTACTTTGAACTTTTTCGTTTGCATCTCTTGTTTGAGATGAGTTTAGGCTAAATATAATTTAAAAATACCACAGAAACTTAAGAAATAAAATTATAATAACACTGCACTATTCCCAGGTTATTCAACAGTATGTTATCTATTATGTTTCTAAATAATCTTATTGATTTTCTAAATGCTTACCTAAATATAAGGGGCACCTCCGTAGCCAGGTGGGAAGGAGCAGCAGCAGTGCATAGCACACGCTTCTTGATTAGACCGGGGTTCGAGCCTGTCACCACCAAATACGGAGGATGCGGAAAAGTCAGGGAATGACCACTGCATATTCCTGGAGCAATATGGCCTTAGTTGCTAATGCTCCTAAAAACCAAATAACAACAGACAATAACAAACCTAAATATAAAAGCAGGCTAACCTATTGAATTGGACCTTCCAACTATTGATGTACTGCATTGCAATTTATTAGGTATGAGACAATGTTTGCACCAAAATTACTGATTACAAAGGCTCATTGAATATTGTCGTAATTTATTATATTAGAGTAATTATGTAGTTATTCTATAATTTCTTTTGTGTGTGTGTGTGTGTGGTGTGTGTGTGTGTGTGTGTGTGTGTGTGTGTGTGTGTGTGTGTGTGTGTGTGTGTGTGTGTGTGTGTGTGTGTGTGTGTGTGTGTGTGTGTGTGTGTGTGTGTGTGTGATGTTCATGAAACATTGTTCATTTTGATGTTATATAATGATTTTTACTGAAAGTCCTAATATGTTACATATGTAACATATTAAGGACTACAATTAAAACTATTTATTACAATTTAGTATGTCAATTCAGTAAAACAAGAAGTTCAAAATTTAAGACTACCCATTTTTACCAACTCTAAACTTCAGCAACTGCACTAGTATATCATTCTCCACAATATTTTTCAACCTAAATCTTAATATTTTTTTAATTACAGCAGACACAAAGAATAAAACTTAACATTTTATCATGTTAGTTAATATTATATAGATAAAATGTTTTATAGTTTACCACACTAAAGGATCTATTATCAGAGAGTAATTATGTAGTTATTTCTGTAATTTCTTTTTTTGTGTGTGTAATGTTCATGAAACATTGTTCATTTTGATGTTATATAATGATTTTACTGAAATTGAGTTGATTTAGTGGGCAATTTTTTTTTAGATACAAAATAGCTTTATTTACTTTATTTAACTTATTTTGTAATTTATGGATGAATATACTTTTAAAATTGGTCTTGAAAATAGCAGTTTAATTATTTGATTTCAATATGATTTCTCATTTTGGAATATTTTATCTGCTGAAAATTTTGAACATAGAAAATTTCAATGTAGAAGTCAGTTATGGAATTTTAAAGCAAACTGTGTCAGTAGAACCTTTTCCATAAGTTGTCAGAGTGTGCTGTGTACTGCTTAGAAAGAGAGATTAAGCAAAACAAATTAAGTATAATTTTAGAGCATTATTTCAGATATAATTTTGATTGTTAAAGTGATATACATAATAAAAATAATGTTTAACTACATTACCAAATTCTAAACCTTTCTATTTTTAAATACATTGGTTAGTGTTTTCTTGAAATAAACTGCAGTAGTTGAATCATCTAGTTTGTAATAGCGTTGGTGTAGTTGGTATCTGAAAAAAAATGGCCAGGAAGAGTAAGTTCTAGTGCCTGTCATCATTCCAGGCCAATCTTTTTGTGGGTTAATTTTTGGAATCATGTTTGCTTTTCCTTAACTAGAGCACCTTCACATGCTACTCAATTTACATTTCTTTCTTCTGATTATAGTAATATAATTTTTTTATTATATGGAGTTTTTAAACTTCCCTTATTTGAATGAAAGGGAGGAAATAATATTTAAAACTTAAATTTTCAAATGCAGCTGAGTAGAATGTGCAGAGCTGTTATGGATGGTTTTGATTCATGTCGTATTGAAGTCATTGCCAACATTGAATAATTTTATATATATATATATATACAATAATTTGTATATATATAATTTTGAATGATTTATAACAAGGTGTTTTGAAATATTTGTTTACATTTTATTTACTTCCAATTAGCAGGGTGTAAAATTAAAAGTATTTGGTTAATATTAGAGATTATTCAATAATTTGTTCAATAAAAGCTAATTGCATTTCACTGTTGTACTATATATAACTAGCTTAACTTTTACTCCTCACCTTGCATATATGCATTATTTAATAATATTAATTAATTAATTACATTTGAATTATTTTCTCTCTGCTTTTGCTTATGAGCGGCTTTAGTACATTATAGTTGATTATATATTTAATATCATTATTATTTTAAACTGTGCTTTCTTTCTCTCTCTCTCTCTCTCTCTCTCTCTCTCTCTCTCTCTCTCTCTCTCTCTCTCTCTCTCTTTTTTTTTGTTTAGTCTGTTTTAGTTTGCTTCACCATTATAATTCTGCACTTAATTTTTTATATATTTATTTCCTTCTTTAGTGCCAAAAGAGAAAAGCACATCACAATTACTTATTTGTGAAAAGAATGTTACAATGGATCCCTACTAAAAATATATAATGATGAATTTTAAAAAATATACTTTCTCCATATTATTTAGAAATTTAGTTTATTTAATTGTTAAAAGTATAATTCAATGTCCTTTCCTAATACAAATGTACAAAACAGTAACTAAATTTAGAGCAGGCTACATTTTTGGATCAAATCTGAGACCTATTATTGTTCCAGAGAGAACTAGGCTATTAAAGATGCTTTTAACTCTCATTGAAGGCACCTCAAAATCTTTCTTTTTCCTAAAACCCTGATAATAGGAAGTGGTTCAGAAACATAGACTGACCTAAATTTAGTTTACAGTATGAGGAACTTTGTATCCTATCATTAGCAGTTCAGTAAATTAAATGTTTAAATAAAATGCTGGCTGATGCATACAAGTTTGTTTACAACATATACATCATGTGGCTGCAGGTGATCCTGTCCCTATTCTTGGTGCTCATAGGCTCCAAGAGGGTCTTTAACTGCTACTTTCACAGTTCATTTTTCAATTTAAAAATTATTGGTAAAAAAAAAACAGGCTATTCCACTAAAAAGTACAACTACTGTTAACGTGATATTTTACAAAATTACTTTTCATTCTTATAACACTGGGTTCTGAAATTGATCTGTTTAATAAGTTCCTTCCTCCCATTTCAAAATTCTTTTATTAAATGAGCCTGCAGCAGATGAGAAATTCTGTTGGCCAGAACTTAAGGTACTATTTGCTGCCATTAGATTTAAAAAGATGGCTGTTTAAATTTTCTTTTATTGTGATAAACCTTTATTTTCTTGGAGTTCTTCTGCACTTAACAAAGAATTATAAAAATACTTGATCTGGTAATGAATATGTAATGTACACCTATAGATTATTAGATAGTGATATTTTTGTACTAGAAAAAATAAGTGTTTTTGAAAGTATTATATGCTACTGGAAATAATAATTCAGCTTATTGGGTATTAACATAAAGGTTATATTAAATCAGTCATTTAATTTAAGTATATTAAATCCAGTTATTTTATTTTTTTAAAAAAAGTACAAATTGAAAGCTTCATGGTGGGGGGGGGAGATCCAGTATTGTGATGCAAATTCCACTCTGATGAAGCATAGATTGAAATCCCTACTTGATAGAATTAACTTTTGTGGTTATTTTCACTGTGGTTAAGTTAGCCTCTTTGACAAGAGCTACGAATAAAAACCTAGGGTTTTTTACCTAACAAAACTGACCATATAGATGCATACATGCTGTCACAGTTATGATCATAGAATTGCTGACCAAAAAAATATATTCATATAATATGTATCATAGTATATTATAATAAACTGCATATAAAGCAGTAACCACCTATAAAATGACTAAATTTGGGGATCATTTTGTTGCTTGCTGGTGGGTCAAGGATATGATACCAAGAAATATCAAACACATTGAAAAAATTGAATAACTATGGGAATGAATTTATTCAGTTTTCAATTTTAAATTATTAATAAATGATAGTGTGCAACCATATAATTTAGTAAAACTGTTTACCATATGCAACCATCTGCTATCTGTCTTTCTCTCAACCTGACTATAGCCATAAGAAATACCTCCTCACTTTGCCATATTATATTCCAGAGTTCAGCAGCATTATAATTAGAAAATATAATACCTGTTTCATATTTTACTAGCTTGAGAGACACAGTACTTGGTGATAAAAAAAAACTATTTACCAAGCATTATCATACTTTTGTCAGATCTGCTGTAAATTGTAAAAGGTGCATCAGATTAAAATTTTTAGACAACTCAGATTTCCAGCCATGTGCAAAAATTGAAAAGAGCAGATCAACTTTCAAAACAAAACACGCTCATATTCTAACTCCTTGTAGAAGAATAAGAAAAATTTACCTCAATATTTATCTTAGTTTATACTATCAAATATTCTAACTCCTATATCAATCAAAGGGAATATGAGGAGGAAAAATTAGTATAAAAGTGGCAGAGTAAAAACAAATTCAATTTTATTAAAATACATAAAATGTTTCCTTTGTTTGATATTTTTGTTAACCTAATATTGTTTTAGTGTTTATCAATAGTTTAGTACAGGTATTCCAATAATATTAATATATTTTTTATTCCTTTTTAAATTTTTTGTTTTAATGCAATTTCAGAAAAGGTTGTTTTATCTAAAAAAAAAAAGTTTTGGTTATTTTTTCAACCATTATATGATAATGGTTAAAATACTGATGAGTTCAGGTGAATTGAAATTACCATAATCATTATAAATTATATAATTAGCATAGCTTTAAAGAAACAGAACTTACCCTTTGACTGTTTCATGTTTAAAGCATGATAAGTGGGAATGAATTACATGGAAGAAATTAAAAACAAAATTTCATAAAATTTTCAGCAAGAGCTTATTAAAAATTAAAATTTTAAATAACTAAGAACCTTAGAAGTTATAGTATGTCTTAAAGTACTGTTTTATTGGACTAAATTCAAAAAATAGCAAGCGCTTAATTTTTTCAATACTCACTTTGATCGATCTGCAATTGTTATGGTTTGAATGGCAAGAGGTGACTAGCTTTAAGGTGATTGGTTCTTAAATTAAGGGGTCGGTAAATAGTAATTATAATGGAAATGGGATTAAAATATGCGCAAGGAAGTAGAAGTGCACTAACTCCGCCCTTGGTTGTCATTAAATTGGGTTAAATTGGGATTCTAAATAGTGGACAATTGTAACGAAGGACTTTCGTTAAAAAACGTCTTCAGTTGGCAAGTTAAGTGAAAGGGAACGCGTACTGTATTTAAGAAGAATTTTATAATCCCATGATGCACTTGGTTACTTGCAAGAATCTCAGATTGGTGAGATTCCAAACCGGAGAAAGATTGAAGGGTAGTTTCGCATTTATAATGTTTAGATCGGAGTGGTGTTGAGGGCTTCGAATTGAAAATTTTGTAACTGTTTTTTAATTTTAATATGGTAATAGCTGAATCAACTAAGGGTGTATGGTTGTTGGAGTGTGCATGTAAAGTAAGTTCAGTGCTAGATTGTCTAGTTCTGAAGCTATTGTAGTGATAGTATGCTCTGGTATTGGATGATTGGGTTGAACAGAATTTGGTTGTGGTACTACCAATGTAACAAGCGTTACAATTGCGTTGACATTTTATTAAATAAATAATATTATCCATTTCGCTTGTTGGATATTTATGTGTTTCTTTATATTTATTGAAAAGTGATCCGAGTTTGTTATAAGTGGAAAAAATAAGTGATATCTGTACCTGCAAATATTCGCTGAAATTGTCCTGCAAGATTACTATGATAAGGATAGACAAGACAATGTTTTACTATTTATGATGTGTTTTATGGGATTATTGATATTATTTTTTGCAACGGAAATGGTATGTTGGATTAATTTTGGAGGGTAATTTCTGGCTCTGAATTTGTTTGTGAGATATTGTAACTCATTGGATGTAAAATGTAGGAATTTCCCTGTGTGTGTGTGTGTGTGTGTGTGTGTGTGTGTGTGTGTGTGTGTGTGTGTGTGTGTGTGTGTGTGTGTGTGTGTGTGTGTGTGTGTGTGTGTGTGTGTGTGTGTGTGTGTGTGTGTGTTTTCTATAGATCTTAGTTCCTAGTTTATTTAGTACCTGTTTTATATATGGTGAGATTGAGAAAATTAATTTGTTTATTGGTTTCTATTTCGAGTGTGTATTTAAATCTGTCGTGAATTGAATTGAATTTTGTAAAAAGGTTGTCAATTATAGTTTTGTTTCCTATTAAAAGTACATCATCGGCGTATCGCATGTATAACTTTATCTCAGAAGGGTAAGGTTGTAGGATTTTATTTTCAACTGTGGCTAAGTAAATTTTGGAAAGGGGAGCAGAAATGCCCAAGCCCATGGGTAACCTGAATATTTGTTGGAAGATCTCATTGTGAAATCTGATTTAAGATTTAATAAGAAATATCAGCTCCAATACCAGATACATTATTTAAAATTTAAACTTAAGAGAAACATGCAACCTAATGCAGCCCTTAAAGAGGTTGAATTAAGACATTCTAAAAAATGGATCACACTTACCTAGGAAACAAAAATAACAGCTCCACAAATTTCCACAGTTAATATTTCTTCTAAAACTTTCACTACTACCGAACTCGCAAGTTTAGAACATGGATTCAACTTTGCGATAAAAAGCCATCAATGTTCCATAAAAGAAAGTATTATAGAACTTCAAACAAAACTCGAACATCGCCCTGACAAATGGCGCATTTTACATCAGACTAACACTATTATTAACTCAAAACTCCCCTCCCAATCTAATACATCCAAACAACAGCTCGGTGATATTCATAAACTAAGTAAAATCCCCGACATTATTATCCAAAAAGCAGACAAAGGAGATACCATAGTAATTTTAGATAAAGCCACTTATATAGAAAAAATGGAACAAATTCTAGCAGACCAAATCACCTATATAATTAATAATTCCTATAATATATCCAAATTAAAAAAAAAACAAGCTTGACATTATCCTTAGAAAACTCCAGTCTAATAAAGAAATCACCCTACATACCTTAGAGCAGATTGGCATACGAAGCAGTGTTCTCCCCCATATGTTTGGAATTACCAAACTACATAAACCGGGCTATCCCTTAAGACCAATTATTTCTTTTAGTAAATCCGCCTTAGCAAACCTATCCTCATTTCTAGTAAAAATCATATCTCCACTCACCAGGTTTTCCAAATTTAAAATCAGTAATACCAACCAACCAAGCCTTTGAGAAAATTAAAACCACCATAATCGCTGACGATGATATTCTAGCATCGTTTGATGTTGTATCACTAAACACCAATGTACATATACCTTTCACCTTACAAGCCCTACGTGGATATTTAACTTCCGACAATAGTCTCATTAATCGCACCTCCCTTTCTATAAACAATATTGTAGAACTCACCTCTCTACTATTAGACACCAGGCATTTCAGATTTCACAATCAGATCTTCCAACAAATATTCGGGTTACCCCAGGGCTTGGGCATTTCTGCTCCCCTTTCTGAAATTTATTTAGCCACAGTTGAAAATAAAATCTGACAACCTTACCCTTCCGAGATAAAGTTATATATGCGATATGCCGATGATGTACTTTTAATAGGAAACAAAACTATAATTGATAACCTTTTTACAAAATTCAGTTCAATTCACGACAGACTTAAATACACGCTCAAAATAGAAACCAATAGACAAATTCATTTTCTCAATCTCACCATATATAAAACAGGTACTAAACTAGGAACTAAGATCTATAGAAAACATACACACACACAGGGAAATTCCTACATTTTACATTTCACCACCCTTTCAACATAAAAAAATCAGTTCTCTATAACCAAATCTACAATGCCATTAAATTTAGCACCACACAAGATGACCTATCCGATGAGTTACAATATCTCACAAAAAAAATTCATAGCTAGAAATTACCCTCCAAAATTAATCCAACATACCATTTCCATCGCAAAAAATAATATCAATAATCCCATAAAACACATCATAAATAGTAAAACATGTCTTGTCCTTCCTTATCATAGTAATCTTGCAGGACAATTTCAGCAAATATTTGCAGGTACAGACATCACTCTTATTTTTTCCACTTATAACAAACTCGGATCACTTTTCAATAAATATAAAGAAACACATAAATATCCAACAGGCGAAATGAATAATATTATTTATTTAATAAAATGTCAACACAATTGTAATGCTTGTTACATTGGTAGTACCACAACCAAATTCGGTTCAACCCAATCATCCAATACCAGAGCATACTATCACTACAATAGCTTCAGAACTGGACAGTCTAGCACTGAACTTACTTTACATGCACACTCCAACAACCATACACCCTTAGTTGATTCAGCTATTACCATATTAAAATTAAAAACAGTTAAAAATTTTACAATTTGACGCTCTCATTATAGAATGGTTTCGACACCACTCCGATCTAAACGTTATAAATGCGAAACTCCCCTTCAATTTTTTTCCGGTTTGGAATCTCACCAATCTGAGATTCTTGCAAGTAACAAAGTGCATCACGGGATTACAAAATTCTTCTTAAATACAGTACACGTTCCCTTTCACTTAACTTGCCAACTGAAGACATTTTTTAATGAAAGTCCTTTGTTATGACTATTGGCTTATCCACTATTTAGAATCCCAATTTAACCCAATTTAATGACAACCAAGGATGGAGTTAGCATTAGCATTAGTAGAGGCATATGATGCAAGAAAGCAAGCTTATTCAGCATCAGCCAAAAAAAAAAAAAAAAAAAAACACACCACTCCCATTTCACCCCTCCGTTCTTTCGAAATACCTGTCCAGTTGAGCTTTAAATTTGTTTAGGCTATCAACTTCAACAACAAGTGATGGAAGTCGGTTCCACCAACCAACCACCCGCTGGCCAAAGGCAAATTTCCGCACATCTATCCGACATCCGTCCTTCCTCAATTTGAATTTATGCCCTCTGAGCTGATTATTCTGAGCAAGATGAAGAATCCCATTGGCATTGAGCATGCTCAAACCATTCAAAGCCTTATACACCTCTATCAGATCACCTCGCCGGTGCCTAGTCTCCAGACTGTAATTTGCAAAACTTAAGCCTTTCTTCGTAAGAGCAACCCTTTGTTCCATTCACTAATCTTGTTGCCTTTCTCTGTACCCGTTCCAGCAGCTCTACATCCTTCTTGAAATGAGGCCTCCAGACCTGTATACAGTACTCAAGATGTGTCCCAACCATTGCCTTATACAAGGGAATAATCACCTCGTTATCCCTGCTAGAAAAATTCCTGTATATCATTGACAAGACACCATGAGCTACTCTTGCAGCTCGTCTGCACTGCTCAGAGAACTTCATATCTGCCTGCACAATTACCCCCAGGTCCTTTTCACTCTCCACCACTGTCAGTGTAGTACCGCAGAGTTTATACGTTGCTCTGGGGTTACTGTTTCCCATATGTAATACTTTACATTTGTCAATGTTAAACTTCATTTGCCACCTCTCAGCCCATCTGTTCAACCTTTCCAGATCCTGTTGCAGCAGCATAGCGTCAGTAGTGTCCTTAACAACCCTGCCAACCTTTGTATCATCTGCAAACTTGGACATTAAACTTGATATCCCATCATCAATATCATTCATAAACACTGAAAACAACAACGGACCCAACACTGAACCCTGAGGAACTCCACTAATAACATTAGTCCACGTTGAGCAGTGTCCATTGATTACCACTCTCTGTCTTCTGCCACTCAACCATCCCCTTATCCATAGCAGCAATTTGCCTCCAGTGCCACATTGCTCCAATTTGTGCAGCAGTCTTCCATGTGCAACAGTATCAAAAGCCTTTCTAAGATCTAAATATATAATATCAAAGTTATTCCCTGCATCTAGTTCTTTTGTGACTACATCATAGTATCCAATCAAATTGGTCAGGCAAGACCTGCCCTTAACAAAACCATGCTGCGTCTGAGCTATAACTGAATTCTTGTCTAGATGATCCTGCAGTGCTTCTTTAACCAGTGCCTCCATTAATTTACCTGGAACAGAAGTTAAACTAACAGGTCTATAATTACTTGTGTCAGCCTTTGATCCTCCTTTGTGAATTGGGGTTACATTTGCACATCTCCAATCTATGGGTACCTCCCCTGAATCCAAAGAAGCTCTCATAATTATGGCTAGGGGTTTGCTTACTTCCTTTGCTGCCTCCTTTAATATAACTGGATAGATCCCATCCACCCCAGGTGCCTTTTTTATGTTTATCCTCAACAATCTCTCCTCCACTTTCCTCTCAGTTATTACAAAATCATCCACCTCACTGCCAATGTTTACTTTACCTACATCATTCTCCTTCCTGAATAACTCCTCATGTGTGAATGTAGATGCAAAATACTCGTTTAGATTGTTAGCCACCTGAGCAGGATCCTCAACTGTTGAATCATCAATATCCAGTGGACCAATCTGATTCATCCCTTTCCTTCTTGAGTTTAAATATGTAAAGAACTCATTTCTGTTTTTCTTTGCATCCTTTGCCAAGGATTTTTCGTAGTCTGCCTTTTCCTGCCTAATCTCCTTTGTGACTTGGTTACAGACCAACTTATATCTATCATAGGCTTCCATGTCACCCATTAACTTGTATGTATCCCATGCATTTTTCTTCTCTGCCACATGTCTCATTAGTTCATCTGACAAAACATTTAGGCCTAAACCTTGAACAATATTTCTTAGTTGGTATGTAAAGCCTGGTAGCCTCCAAGATTTGTTCCTTGAATGCTTCCCATTTTGAGTTTGCTGTTGGTAACATCATCAATTAGTCCCACTGTATAGAATTTAAATACTGTCTCAGACCATCATAGTCGCCTTTACGAAAACAAAAACCCTTCCCTTTACCTCTGATGGTAGTTACCTCCTTGAGTAAATCCCACTTCAACACACTGTGATCACTGCCACCTAGTGGTTCATTTATCTGCAGATTCTTAATGTATGAAGAATCACTACTGATAATCAGATCAAGAGTATTGCTCCCTCTTGTTGCCTCACAAACATGCTGATGTAGAAAACAATCATCCAATAAATCCACAAAAGCCTTGCTAGTGTGCGAGTGACCAACCCACAAATTCCAGTCAATATCTGGGAAATTAAAATTTCCCCATTATAAGACTCTCTGATTTACTGGCCCACTCTATTTCCCTGTACAATATCTTATTATACTCATCAGAGTCATTAGGCCTATAGCACACTCCTACTATCAATTTTGATTTCCCTATGCTTATGTCACACCAAACTGACTCGACACTGCCCTGTCCATCGATGTCGACTGGCTTCACTTCCTTGGACTTTATGTGTTTCTTAATTAATAGCATAACCCCTCCTCCCCTCCTGTCCTGTCTATCCTTTCTATACACATTGTATTCCCCAAATTCCAGTTCCGCATTACTTATATCTGTGTGACACCACGTCTCTGATATCCCAACAATATCTGCCTTTGATGTTTTGAGCAATACCTCAAATTCATCAAGTTTATTTACTAAACTCCTAGCATTGGTGTACACGCAGGTATACATGCACTTGTTTCTATTCTTAGCTACCCTAACACAACCCATGTGTTTACTTGTACCGCAATGACTCCCAGCAGTCTCTGAAATATCCTGCATCTTGTTTTTCAGGCTTCTGCTCATTTCAATAGAAGCAGTGCAAGAGTTAGTGCACTTCTACTTCCTTGCGCATATTTTAATCCCATTTCCATTATAATTACTATTTACCCACCCCTTAATTTAAGAACCAATCACCTTAAAGCTAGTCACCTCTTGCCATTCAAACCATAACAATTGCAGATCGATCAAGGTGAGTACTGAAAAAATTAAGCCCTTGCTATTTTTTGAATAACTAAGAATCCTGAATCCCCTGGAGAAAGTATACTTTCTTCTTCTTCTAGTGGTTCATCATTGAGAACACAACATTATTGTATCATAATAATGTTTTTTATATATATATATATATATATATATATATAAGCTAAATTAAAATAGGATTTTTGCCAGTAGAATGAAAATGAACTGAACCAAATAAAAATAGCAATAACAGAAAAATATATGGGGGGGGGTAAAGAAGGAGAGGGTAGTGTTGAAGCAACGTTCCTAGAATAATTTAGAAAATTAAGCCAATTAAAATTTTTCTATAAAGCTTTTCTACTATTTTTTTCTTATTTATTTTTAATTTTTTATCTCCCTATTTAATTTTTGGATTAATTGGATTTTATATATATATATATATATATATATATGGACTGACCAGTAACAAGAGTTACATAAAGACTTAAGTTCACAGATCTAAACAAATTGTTAACCACTCCCACTAAACTAAATAAGTAGACTAGATAAAATGGTTCCTGTGATACTAGGTTCACTTCTTCTGCATAAGAGCGGTGCCTTTAAGTGGATGCTACACCCTAATATGGCCCTGTCAGTGACTGGATCATTCTGTTCATAATACTGATTATGTTCATACAGTGTGGTATGTTGGTTTGATATGCTGGATGCCTTGCACATGTTTGTTAACAACATAGCAGCAGGTATTTCATCTGCCTCTCTACATAATAACATCTTTGCTCTGGGTTGATATAGGAAATGATTTCAGAAAGCTTAGCAGAAGCATCATCTTCCAGTGGAATGATCTTGAGTGACCTGGTATGAAGTCAGGTCAACTTAGATCATTCCACTGGGAGACAGTGATATCTTGGAAATGTTCTTACTGAGTATTTGCTACCTTTATGATGTTGAGGTGTATAAGGCCTTGAATGGGTTGAGCATGCTGAATTCTGATGGGATCCTTCCACCTATTCAGATTATGAACCTAAGGGGGCATAAATTCAAAATAAGAAAAGACAGATGTAGAATAGATGTGCAGAAATTTGCCTTTAGCCAGCGGGTGGTTAATTGCTGGAACAAACTTCCATCTGTCGTTGTGGAAGTTGATAGGTTGAATAAATTTAAGGAGGACCTGGACAGGCATTTGGAGGGAATGGTTTTTTTTTTTTTTTTTTTCGGCTGATGCTGCATAAGCTCGTACACTTGCTTTCTTGCATCACATGCCACTACTACTACTACTATGTGATAAGTGATGCCTTGTCTTTCATCAGTACCATAGGGTTCAGCAAGCTTGGGGAGTCATGGTCCTTATGTTGTTTCCCCTTGAAGTAGTGGTTTGCCAAGTGTGCTGTAACTTATCTCCTTACAGATGAAATGGCTATTCTTATTGATATTGTTGGTTAGAGTGAAGAGGATATTACTGGGCATCAAGGATCAAACAGTAGGTACCATGTCATGTTCTTTCCTCACTGCAGGTCCAGCCTGTTTGCTCAAACTGCTTATGAGACCACAGAGCTTGGTATGGCTTCGACTGAATAATAGAATTTCACAATCTCGATTCTTTACTTTTCTGTTTGCATAGTTTGATTATGCATGAATTTTACTTAGTTATATCCTGATTGGCAGATGATGTGCAAAGTTGACAATGTTAGCACCCTAATGAGCAAAAACCTATGATTATGGCAATCTCAAGTAAATAATTTCCAAATCCAAAAGCAGAATTTCAGCTATTTATAACTAGCTGTTATTATGTACAATTCTGAATCCCAAAGTTTCTTTGTACTTATCTGCTGTTTTTGAATAGTGCTGCTAATGTAAGAATATTTAAGGATTAAAATTATAAAAGTTAGTAAGTTCAAAAACTCCATTAAATTGTATTCATATAAATTTCTTTGAAAATTTTTAGTGATCATATTTTTGCCCTCAAGATAATAAAGAATGTTGAGAAGTATAGAGAAGCAGCAAAGTTAGAAATAAATGTTCTGGAGAAACTTATAGAAAGTGATTCTGATGGCACACAGTAAGAAGAGATTAACATATCTTGTTATTTTTCATGTATTAAAGAATTTTTCTATGTAATAGTATATTTTTTGCTATCTTTTTTTTTTATAAAAAATAAAAAGTTCTATCAAATGTATTTTTGCACTACACAGTAACATAGCATAATATTAAAAATTTTCTAATTTTCCAATATTTACTGAAACTTTTCCAATTTTACCAAATATTTTGAAGTGCCATTAACTTCTTCTGTCCCAAAAAAAAATTACATAAACAGAAAATAACTACTGACCACCATTTGCATCATTTTGCTTCTTAGTCCACCCAACAGGTAGTTATTTTTCATTTATGTCATTTTTTTGAACTCCAAAATGTTTGGCCATTCAATATCAATTGATGTTATTAAAATTCCATCCTAATGCAGTGTAGCAAAGTGATTCTTAAAAAGTGTTATTTCTACAATTAAAATGCCTTTTAGTAGGGTTTTTTTTTTTTTTTTTAAGTTATATTAAATTACACCTTTCAAGCAAGGGGAAAATGTGCTATTAACTCACCTCACCTTTCAAACAAGAGAATGGGAAATTTTAATGAGGGTTCTGAGTTTTTGGAAGTGATACAGATTTTAAGTCTATATACTTGTGCCAAAAATTATTTTCTTTACTTTGTAACCTACTGATTGTGTGTTTTAATCCAATTCTCTGGATTGAATTTTATAGCCATCTCAGAGTATTAGGCTTGCATTGTGCTTCTCTTGTTTTTCTTCTTCTTCTAATTATATATTATTGCTATTTACTATTGCTCTGCTTAACACGTTAACCCAGTAAGAAACCACTACATTTTTCAAAGCACACCTGCCAACTTTCATTGAGAACTCAATGTTATTGTATCATAACAGTGTATAATTAATATAATACAGACTGACCAGTGACAATGGCTACGTCAAGATTTAAGTACACAGATCGAAACAAACTGTTACTCCCACTAAACTAAATAAGTATAGTCAGTTCTGCTGTAACGCGGTACATGTGTTCCTAACAATCTCTGCATTATGGCATTTCATGCATTAAAAACAATAGGGCTTATGGGAAAAATAGGGATATGGGGCAGAGCACTCAAAAAAAATGTTCTTGTGGTAAGTGAAACACTAAAAAAAGTCAGAAACCCAATAAAATTGCTAACAGAGGTTTAAACATCTTAAATTTCTAATAAATAAAATAATAAATATTACAGTGAATAGCACTGTAATATATATATATATATATATATACATAGAAATTAATATTTCTGTTCACTGACATTTTTTTTTTTTTTTTTTGAATTGTAAAATTTAAAACTAAAAAAGATAAGCAATCAATAACAACGAATACAGTATGCAAAAATTGCACAAGTGAGATACAGACTAACAAGTTTATGAAGCTTAAAAAGTAGGAATAAAGAGAAGATTCTAGAATTTTATTTATGTTTTTTATATGATTGAAGATTTCATGGAAGGGGAAACACATTTCACCATAATAAGGTAAAAACCCACAGAATTCCAGCTATCAGTATTATCGCAAATGCAATAAGATCAAGTTTACTACCCATTTATAATTAGATTGCACTAACAGAAAAATATAATATTAGGGTCCACCGTAAATGTATTTATTTTGTCTGTAAATTGTGTGTGTTCTCTGGTCGATTTGCCTGTTTGCTGGACGAAAAACCCCAGTTTCTTGGGAAAAAACCTTGCTATCTATGCCTGAGACTGACTAACTCAGCCACAGAGTGAAAAGAGCCCACTAAAGTTCCTCGCATCATTGACAGGATTCGAACCTGAGCCTCTTTCACCCGGTGTGGGGAGGACGGTGATGATACCACTTTGCTACCCGCGCAGACTGCACTAACAGAAAAGCCCAATAAACCGGGTAATGCAAATTGTTTTTATTGTTTTATGGTAATGACTTCCAGAAATGTACTCTTCTGCTCGCGCTATCACACCTCACGAAATTTCTGTTCAAACTGAAATTTGTGAGCTCCTGAAAACATGAGTTGGCTTACAATATCTTGTGAATACAGCGAATGATAACAGTGTGCCTGCAACTAATACAGTGATATAGCTCTCACACATTTAATATTTATTTTTTAAGCTTTGTAAACTTGTATGTTTAGCTTGGTGCCGGGTTTTGCATTCACCTGATGTTACTCGCAGACGAAATCGTGCATGAGCCAACACGAAAATTGTGTTATACCCACATTGTTCCCTAATATATCAGTCGTGTTGGAACAAATTTGCATTGCCAAAATGCGCGCTATAGCAGAACTGACTGTTGACTAGCTAAAAAGGCCCCTGTGATACGGTGTTCATTTTTGCTGTCTAAGAGGCGGTGCCTAGAAGTGGTTGCTACATCTTATGGTCCTACCAATTAAGGTGTAACAACCACTTCCAGGGTTGTATTTACACTACACCTTAATATGGTCCTGCCTGTGCTGGTCCTGAAAGCAAGCTGCTTTCAGTTCGGCTTCTTTTTTTTTTTTTTTTTTTTTTGTATCACAAAAAGGATACAGCTTAGAATCATTTTGATTACAGCCATCTGTAGCAATCAAAAATGTAATTTTTCCGTCATTTCAGTCATTCACTACCTCTTCTTTCCCTATCCATGCAGTTTCACTGTCTTATGTCATTTCATTACCACTGTGAAATCCAACATCTATTTTTGCGTTTACAGGGGGTCCCCGGTGTCTGCATATTCATTATCCGAGTCCCCACAGTTACGGATTTGAAAATTAAAGGAAGTCTTTGAGAAAATTGACCAAGCACTTGAATATTTTTGTGAGAATGGCCCTCTTGTAATCGAGAAACAAAAGTTAAGTGCAAAGTTAAAAAACATAACTAAATGCTACGACACAATTTTATCTTTAAAAATACAGCAAAAAAAAAAATGCACACACACAACAACTCTCAATTCATTCTTTACTCGTAAAACTGAAAAGTAGTGTAACTTCATTAAATTTTACTTAACCGTACGTTGTTCAGAATATTATAATAAAAATGTCTAATAAAGTAATTGTCTCATTTTTCAGTTCCTTCAATCCATTTTTTGCTATGTACAAATATATAATACACATTACAAAAAATTGGTCCCCGTTTTAAGTGGAATTTTCTGGAACCATTATCCTCGGATAATGGGGATCCTCCCCTGTATTTCTATTCCCCTCAATTGTCATTAGGCTTATTTGTTTGCAAATGTCTGATTATGTTTCCCACTGCTTGAAACTGAAAAATCACAACATCATATGGTGTACAAGGAAACTGTTACCTTTTTTTAGATTTTACAATACGTGAGAAATCTTGCACGTGTATCTAATGAAATTTTATGTTATATTCATTTGGCATTTTACTGAAAGATACTGAATTTACAAATACCAAGTGAGCAACGCTTTTACCATGCATTTCTGTTTTGCAACATAGACTATTATATACTTAACGGTCCATTCATTAACAAAAATAAGCAGAAATTCCCAAGGAAAAAAATCCAATTTTAATGTAAATTTTGGTTATTTATTTTTTGAAACTCTTTCTCGCCAACTGTATTACAGTAGTAATGTGGAGAAGGGTCAACTCGAGTAAAAAATACAGATTCTCTGTCGTAAATCTAGAGAGTTGGCAATTAGAACGATAAGTCCTTTAAAAACTGTAATGGCAGTAGGTCATTTGGCAGTTAATTTAGATAATTATATTCATGCATTGTCTTGGAAAATAATATGAACATAATGTGCTCTCTCTTTCTTTCTCTCTCTAGCTTGTGTGTTAAGATGGTTGACTGGTTTGATTATCATGGACATATGTGTATTGCTTTTGAAATGTTAGGACTGAGTGTATTTGACTTTTTGGTAAGTATGGTATTTAGCAGTTTAGTTCATTATTTCTTTGTTTAAGACTGATTAAATAAGAAAATTTGTTCTGTTACCAATATATAATGCTAATGTAAATGTATACTTTGTTAATACGAAAACTCCTCATTAATGCATATCATTATACAAGACATTTCTTTAGTATTTAGTTTGGCTAATGACTGTCTTATGTAATTTTTAGCGTAACTTTTTCTGTGACATAAACTGTTAGCTTGTACTTATTTTTAATCTTCAGTTATTATTATTTTTTTTTTAATTCAGGAAGAAAAACTTCATTTTCAAAAAAAAAAGAAAAAGATTAATGCATTTCTGTTTTGCAACATAGACTATTATATACCTAACAGTCCATTCATTAACAAAAATAAGCAGAAATTCCCAAGAAAAAAAATCCAGTAATTTAGTAATTTAGCTTTAGTAATTTGACAAAATGTGCCCATTTTGTGTACAGAAGCCAGTGACTCCTGCTGCATCAGCCAAACCATCTGCCTTAACTACCAATGAAAGCAGCTTGTGTTGCAATGATTAACAGCTTACTAGCTAAAGAAATACTTTCTAAAATTCAGTTTATCATTCTTCTCCATAATTTTGAATTTATGCCTCCTATTAATACTGCAATACACAAGGGTGGCTCTAAGAGTGAAGTGGGAAATTATCGACCTGTCAGTCTGACTTCAGTGGTAGGGAAAATCATGGAGGCAATGATCAAGGATGGAATTCAGGATCATTTGGATCGAATTGAAATTCTCAAGGATACTCAGCATGCTTTTGTAAAGGGAAAATCATGTTTAAGAAATCTGGTTTGCTATTTTGAAAGGGTCACTCATGAGCTGGATTTAGGGAATAATTTCGACATTGTTTATTTAGATTTCAGCAAAGCTTTTGACTCAATCCCACATGAGCGGTTGCTTTATAAGCTGGAACAGGTTGGAATCATTGGGAAAATCTTTAGATGGATAGCAGGATGGCTTCAGGGCAGGAGGCAGAGGGTTGTAATAAATGGCTATTCCTCAGATTGGGTTGATGTAAGAAGTGCGGTTACCAAAGGATCAGTATTAGGACCACTGTTGTTTTTAATTTTCATAAACGACATTGATGAAGGGATAGAGGGCATGATGTCTAAATTTGGATGATGTTAAAATTGGTAGAGTAGTTAAGGATCAGTGTCAAGCTGAGCTTCTTCAGAGAGAACTAGATAGACTTCAGGAATGGTCAGAAAAATGGCAGCTGTGCTTTAATCCAACAAAGTGTAAGGTATTACACCTGGGAAACAGTATTCCCAAAATAACATATTCACTTGGTGGAGTTCAACTAAACCCAATACTGGAGGAAAGGGACTTGGGTGTTACGATACGGTCAGACATGAAATTCTCTGAGCATTGTAAACAGGTTGCAAGGAAGGCCCATGGTGTCCTATCGATGATCTATCGAACTTTTGCAAGTAGAGATAGGGACGTGATAATCCCATTATATAAGGCTTATGTTAGACCACACTTGGAATACTGTGGAATACTTGGAATACTTGGAATCGAACTTTTGCAAGTAGAGATAGGGACGTGATAATCCCATTATATAAGGCTTATGTTAGACCACACTTGGAATACTGTGTTCAAGTATGGAGACCGCACCTGAAGAAAGACATCGAGCTTCTTGAAAGGGTGCAAAGAAGGGTAACTCGCCTGGTGAGATCGGCAAAAGGGCGTCCTTATGAAGAAAGACTTCAAATATGTGGGTTGCAGAGTTTGGAAACTAGACATCTTAGAGGAGATTTGATTGAGGTGTTTAAGGCTGTGAGAGGCATCAGTAAAATGAATGAGGGCGGAATTTTCAAGGTTATAAATGATGCTAGAACTAAGGGACATAAATTCAAGTTATGGGGCGGAAATGTTTAGATTGGACTGCAGGAAGTTTTATTTTAGCCAGCGAGTTATAAATTACTAGAATAAGTTGCCTACGTGGGTGGTAGAGGCTGACAGTTTGGGGAAATTCAAAGGTCATCTGGATAGTACCTTTGGGTCAGGGAAGTGCATAGGATGATAGGTTTAATTTCCTTTCTTCTACTAATTATTATTATTTATTTATCTTATTTTATTTATTTATTTTTTTATCATTGTTTTATTCGTTTTTTTTTTTTTTTTTTTTTTTTTTGGCCGGTGCAGCATAAGCCATAGGCTTTCTTGCACCATGCGGCCATTACTAATACTAATACTGCGAAAATTTTGCTATTCATTTTACCACCAGAGCCTTATAAATCTCACTCAGGTCCCCTTCAAGGTACCTAGTTACCAGTCTCTGTTGCTTACATATTCAAAGTTTCTCCTCACATGGGGTGCCCCTTTTGCTCATATAACCAGATTTGGTGCCACTCTTTGGACCTTTCAAGAAGCTTGATGCCTTTCTTAAAGGGTGATCTCTACATCACACTGTTCTCAGTGTGCAGTTCTCACGGTTTCATTATTCAGTGGAATTATTACCTCTTTATCTCTACAGGTAAATGTTCAATAAAACATCAAGATACCATAAGCTCTCCTTACCACCTTTCATCTACACTGCATGGAGAATTTCATATCTGCCTATATCATAACCTCAAAATCTCTGTCTTCCTCTGGTGTTTTTTATTCAGTCCAACCAATTATGTAAATTACTGTAGGGATACTATTCTGCAAATGTAAAATCTTGCATTTTATAAATTTAAACAATTGAATTTTATAAATGAAGCAGTGTGGTACTGGGTGCAAATTATTACTAAAGAAATAGTTGGGAGAATAGTTATAAATGACTTCTGCACTTCATGGATATGGATAGAGTTCCTTACTGTTTTTAATATTTATTAATGGTATTTTGGAGGTATTTCAAGTTTAATGTCTAAGTTTGCTGGTGGTGTTACAAAGATAGCAAGTTATTTAATGTTAATCAGCATATTCTGCTTTGAATGAGTTCAGCAAATGGCATGGTAATACTCAGGTGGACAATAATCAGGAATAAAACAATACTTCAATGTGTAGACTAAAACATTTAATTAATTACTTCCCATACCGTCAGATTGGAAAGTACCTGATAAACTATGAGTTTATCAGTAGCATGAGAAAATTATAATATTTACAGTTACAATTTAATTTCTGAAATTACATTATATATAAATTTGCTAACAGATTTATGATATTTAAGTACTCAGAACCGTGGATCAATAATGATACAAAGAGATCATCGTCATCATAATTCAGTCTTGTGAATGTTCGGTTCCTCTGATGAGCTGTCGCCATCTTTGTCTGTCTTGTGCCGTTTGTTCCTCGAAATTTCGAAGTCCTGCTTCATCCAGCAACGTCCCGATGGTCTTTTTTTTTGGTCTACCCCTAGGGTGTTTTCCCTTCACAGTCCCCTCCATTGCATCCAGAAGCAACCCACCATGTCGAATTATGTGACCCACCCAATTGAGTATAGTTGAGCTTATTCTACTTAGAATTTTCCTTTGTTCTTGGACACTTCTTAATACTTCCATATTTGATACTTTTTCAGGCCATTTAATTTTTTTCCTTCCTGTGCCAGCACCACATCTCGAAGGCCTAAAGTCTCTTTTTGTCTCTCTTTGTTGGAATCCATGTCTCTACTGCATATAGTGCCACTGACCAGATATATTTCTTTATTATCTTCCTAATTTCCTGCGACATCTTCTTCTGTGTAATCAACGACAGTTTATTTTTGAAAGATTGTTTTGCCATTGCAATTCTGAATTGAATCTCAGTTTAACTTGAAATGTCCTGTGTTAATAACTGCCCCAGATACCTAAAGTGCTCTACCTGTTCTATGCTTACTCCATTGATCTCAATTCAGAACGGAATTAACCTTTTACCCATCATCATTGCCTTTGTTTTCATCACGTTTATCTTCATTCCATACTTCAATGCTTTCTTATTTAGTATTTTGATCATTTTTTGCAGTGTAGCAGGGCAACCTGCTAGTATGACCTCTGATTGTCTGCAACTTAATAGCCTGTACATGCCTATCACCTATTTTAACCCCCACTTCTTATTCCCAAGTGCCTCCTTAATTATCACATTGGCAAAAGCATTGAACAAACAGTTGAGCATGGGGGTTATACCAGTAATCCTAAGTATACCAACATAAGCAGGGGTTGAGGTGTGGCGCCAACACCACATGGAGGATTGCTGCTCCTCTTTGTTACCACACAATATTAGGTGGTAGATGACTTTCATCAACCGGTGCAATACCACCACTTTGCTTATTGGAAGCTTGAAGTGGTGGAACTCATGTTTAGTCTCCAGAGCTAAGTTCCGGTCAACCCTTCCCAATCTCTTCCATCATGCAGTATGACTGATGACTTTTGAAGTTATGATGGACATCATGGCGAGATCCAAACTTCCTTGCATTAGCATTAGCATTAGTAGAGGCATTTGATGCAAGAAAGCAAGCTTATGCAGCATCAGCCAAAAAAAAAAAAAAAACCCACTTCCACTTCACCCCTCTGTTCGTTCAAAATACCTGTCCAGCTGAGCCTTAAACTTATTTAGGTTATCAACCTCCACCACAAGGGATGGAAGTCTGTTCCACCAACCAACCACCCGCTGGCTAAAGGCAAATTTCCGCACGTCTATCCTACATCTGTCTTTCCTCAATTTGAATTTATGCCCTCTCAGGTGATTTTTCTGAGCTAGAGGAAGAATCCCATCAGCATTGAGCATGCTTAAACCGTTCAAGGCTTTATACACCTCTATCAGATCACCTCGCTGTTGCCTAGTCTCCAGACACTGTAATTTGCAAAACTTAAGCCTTTCTTCGTAAGAGCACCCCTTTGTTCCATTCACTAATCTTGTTGCCCTTCTCTGTACTCACTCCAGCAGCTCTACATCCTTCTTGAAATGAGGCCTCCAGACCTGTATACAGTACTCTAGGTGTGGCCTGACCATTGCCTTATACAATGGAATAATCACCTCCTTATCCCTGCTGGAAAAATTCCTGTATATCATTGACAATACTCCATGAGCTACTCTTGCAGCCCGTCTGCACTGCTCAGAGAACTTCATATCTGCCTGCACAACCACCCCCAAGTCCCTTTCATTCTCTACCACTGTCAGTGTAGTACCACAGAGTTGATACGTTGCTCTGGGGTTGCTGTTTCCCATGTGTAGTACTTTACATTTGTCAATGTTAAACTTCATTTGCCACCTCTCAGCCCATCTGCTCAACCTTTCCAGATCCTGTTGCAGCAGCATAGTGTCAGTAGTGTCCTTGACAACCCTGCCAACCTTTGTATCGTCTGCAAACTTGGACATTAAGCTTGATATACCATCATCAATATCATTTATAAATACAGAAAACAATAAGGACCCAACACTGAGCCCTGAGGGACTCCACTAATAACATTAGTCCACGATGAGCAGTGTCCATTGATTACCACTCTCTGTCTTCTCCCCCCTCAACCACCCTTTTATCCATAGCAGCAATTTGCCTCCAATGTCACACTGCTCCAATTTGTGTAGCAGTCTTCCATGTGCAACAGTATCAAAAGCCTTTCTAAGATCCAAGTATATAATATCAAAGTTATTCCCTGCATCCAGTTCTTTTGTGACTGCATCATAGTATCCAATCAAGTTGGTCAGGCAAGACTTCCCCTTAACAAAACCATGCTGTGTCTGAGCTATAACCGAAGTCTTGTCTAAATGATCCTGCAGTGCTTCTTTAACCAGTGCCTCCATTAATTTTCCTGGAACAGAAGTTAAGCTCACAGGTCTATAATTACTTGTGTCAGCCTTTGATCCTCCTTTGTGAATTGGGGTCACATTTGCACATTTCCAGTCTATGGGTACCTCCCCTGAGTCCAAGGAAGCTCTCATAATTATGGCTAAGGGTTTGCTTACTTTCTTTGCTGCCTCCTTTAATATAACTGGATAGATCCCATCCACCCCGGGTGCCTTTCTTGTGTTTATCTTCAACAGTTTCTCCTCCATTTTACTCCCAGTTATTTCAAGATTCTGTAGCTTACTGCTAGAGTTGAATACACCTCTGGCATTCCCCTTGCTGAATAACTTCTCATGTGTGAATGTCGATGCAAAATATTCATTTAGTTTGTTAGCTACCTGAGCAGGATCATCAACAGTTGACCCATAAATATCAAGTGGACCAATCTGATTCATCCCCTTCCTTCTAGAGTTTACATAAGTAAAGAACTCTTTGCTGTTTTTCTTTGCATCCCTTGCCAAGGATTTCTCGTAATCTGCCTTCGCCTAGTTGCCTCCCGAACATGCTGATGTAGAAAACAATCATCCAATAAATCCACAAAAGCCCTGCTAGTGCGTGAGTAACCAGCCCCCAAATTCCAGTCAATATCTGGGAAATTAAAATCTCCCATTATAAGACTCTCTGATTTACTGGCCCACTCTTTTTCCCTGTACAGTTCCTTATTATACTCATCAGAGTCATTAGGCCTATAGCACACTCCTACTCTCAATTTTGATCTCCCAATGCTTATGTCACACCAAACTGACTCAACACTGCACTGTCCAGCGATGTCGACTGGCTTCACTTCCTTGGTTTTTATGTGTTTCTTAAGTAATAGCATAACCCCTCCCCCCTTCCTATCCTGTCTATCCTTTCTGTAGACGTTGTACTCCCCAAATTGCAGTTCTGCATCTCTTATATCTGTGTGACACCACGTCTCTGATATCCCAACAATATCTGCCTTTGATGTTTTGAGCAATACCTCAAATTCATCAAATTTATTTACTAAACTCCTAGCATTGGTGTACACGCAAGTATACCTGCACCTGTTTCTATTCTTAGCTACCCTAACACAACCCATGTGTTTACTTGTACCGCAATGGCTCCCAGCAGTCTCTGAAATACCATGCATCTTGTTTTTCAGGCTTCTGCTCATTCTAATAGAAGCAGTTCAAGAATCTCTTTCACCTCTGCCAGTGGCTACTGTCAATCTATTGGTCTTTGTCAGTCAATCCATTGGTCTTTTACATTACAAGAGTACAGCTCTAAAACGGTGTTCACAGGCCGACCACTTGTTAGTACACCAGACTGAACCGATTGGTAACTCTAGGAGGTTTCCAGATTAGCTAGTGTGTAATTTTGCTACCTCTACTCTGCCAGATAGCGACTGGAGGGAGTCCGAGTAGTGTGTGTGTGTGTGTGTGTGTGTGTGTGCGCGTGTGTGCGCGCGCGCAAGGTGGGGGGGGGGAGGCATTGTCGAGGCCACGTTATGTCAAGAATCTAGGTATATTCTTAACATGTGTACACCAAAAATTTCATTACTTTATACAGTATGTCCCCCCCTCCACACACACTTTTTCTTACATTCGAATACACCATGAATTGTCAAACTAACAGAATAAGCCTATCTGTGAATAGATCTAAACCTCCCAAACATTTTCTAGTTCATTTCACAAATATACGTGTCTCAGTTCTAATCTCAACGATGTCCATTTCCACTTACAGTCTGCCAAACTGCATGCACATTTTCTGGTTGAATCTCACTTATTGGTTGATTCAACTACTGTTAATCTCAGTTGCCCAAATTATTCACTGTATGATTCCTTTCGCCTCAAAGGTGGTACTTGTGCATATGACCGTTCTGATATTCCATGTCAGAGACTTGGTACATGGTAATTTGGAATCTCTGCTTTTCAACCTTCTCTGACTTAAAATCTTTCTACCTCATTCTGTCAAAGTTTTTGTCTTACAGAATTTACTATCATTCTTTGTTCCCTTCATAATATCATTGTGTCCCCACAAATCTTTGGGTTTTTTAAATATCTCAGACCTATTAGCAAAATTATGTAACGTGAAGAATTAAAATATAACTGTAAATAGTCTAATTTTCTTGTGCTACTGATGTTCCCCACGATTGTATTACTTAATGTATAGTTTTTAAATATTTTTTGATATGATAATGCTACTTCAATAAGTTCTAGATTAACTAAGCAGATGGGCTCAAAAATTGTAATTGAGGTATAACATGGATTAATATACATTACTGCATTTGGGTAACAGTAATCCCAGACTAACATACCATTTCGACAACACCAAACTCAAGGTAGTTGATAATGAAAAATACCTGAGAATAATTGTACATTCTGACATGAATTTCTGTGGGCAGTGTGGACAGGCTGTTGGAACAGCTTCTTGGATTCTATAGGAACTTTGCCAGATTCTGCAGTAACAAAGAGGTTACTGTCCCATTGTATAAAGCAGTGGTTGAGCTACATTGAATACTGTATACAGTGTTCATGAAGTTTGGAAACTTAATTTTAGGAATGACATAGATCTGTTGGAAAGGGTGCAGAAAACAAATATTCATCATCATCAGCCATTTTCAATACACTGCAGGATGAAAGTCTCTCCAGCAACTTTCCAGTTCCTTCTGTTTTGTGCAATGACCATCCATTTACTACCCACAAACTCATGAATTTCATTTGTCCATCTCCGTTGTTGTCTTCCAGGTTTTCTTCTAACTCTTCTTGGGTACCATTCTGTTATTTTCTTAGTCCATCTGTCATCATGTCCTCGAGCTATGTGTCCTGCCCAAGACCATTTTAGTTTTGATAAGAATGTCCTTTACTTGAGTTTGCTGCCTACTTATCTAACAGTCTGATTCCTAATATAATTCGTTTCATTCTTCACTGTGTAGTTTTCAGCTTTTCCATTCTTTTGGCGAGTGCCCTTACCATGACTCCCCACTATGACTTACAGGAGCGAAACTTCCCTATGCTCCCTACCATGACTTTGCTATGATATTGCTCCTCAGTATGTGACTATATTTCCTGAATGCTATCCATCCAAATTTATTCTTCTCTTAACTTCCAACCATTTATCATTGTTACAGCTAATGACTTGTTGAAGATAAGTATATGAATCCACCTTTTCAATTTCTACTCCTTCAACGATTATATCCCTTTCTGTGATATACTTGTTCATCATTACTTTTGTTTTAGCCATATTCATCTTTAGTCTACACACACACACACACACACACACACACACACACACACACACACACACACACACACACACACACACACACACACACACACACACACACACACACACACATTTAAATCGGAAAATGTGGAAGTTGATAGCTTAAATAAATTCAAGGAAGAACTGGACAAACTTTTGGACAGGTGAAATGGGAAGTGGGGTTCCCCCCCCCCCCTTTTTTTTTTTTGGCTGATGCTGAGGCTTGCTTTCTTGCATCATATGCCTCTGCTAGTGCTAATAGTAGATTGCAGAACACATGTATAAATTGCTTTCAATCTAAGAGTAATTGATTATTGAAATAAATTGATACCTAATGTCAATGGGAGTACATAGTTTACATAAATTTAAAGAAGGGTTGAAACTTATTATCATAGGGTATGGTCAAATTAAGTCGGTAAAAATTATTATTTATTTTGGCTGATGCTGTATAAGCTTGCTTCTTCTCTATATTATATTAAGAAACATCCTCAAAAGATTTTATTGACCATTTTAATAATAAAATAAAAGTAATACAACTAAAATAAAGTGTTGTCATGTTTAATGTTTATCATAATACTTGAGTTGTGTATTGAAAATGTCATATTATCCATTCTGATCTTAAAATTTTAAAAAATTTTATTTGTTTAGAAAGAAAATAATTACTATCCTTATCCTTTGGAGCAAGTAAGACATATTAGCTATCAGTTATGCTATGCTGTCAAATGTAAGTAAGAAATTTAATCATTAATTACAGCTTAGCTTTATAAATTTTTAAATCAACAGAATAAAATTCTTTTACTAATTACATGTAATTCATGAAGGATAGGCAGTTTTTTTTGAGAATATTGATTTATTAATTTATTTATTTTTCCTTATTATTTATTTCAATTCCTACTATTAGTTCACACTCTCCCTATATATATTTATATATCTTGTTCAAATTTTCAATCGTTAATAAAATACTTTTTATTCATCCACTCAAGTTCAAATAATTTTTTTTAAACTTGTAGTGGATGACACTTGATGTTAATACAGTTTTTTCAAATATTAATTTAATTAATTAATTTTAGTTTTATATGGGAGAAAAAAATTTCTCTTATATAAGATATTTAGCAGGATATAAATTTAGGAATAAAATTGAAATCAACAGGCAGTAGCTCAATCGGTAAAATGCAAGGATTTGAGTATTTTTCACGTGAAGGTGAAGAATGCGAGTTCAATTCTTGCGAAAATCAATAATTTTTTGATAAATTTTTGTTATTCATCCACTCAAGTTCAAATACATTTTTTTAAACTTGTAGTGGATGACACTTGATGTTAATACAGTTTTTTCAAATATTAATTCATTAATTAAATTTAATTAATTAATTTTAGTTTTATATGGGAGAAAAAAATTTCTCTTATATAAGATATTTAGCAGGATATAAATTTAGGAATAAATACCGTCAGTGGCAAAGCGTGTAGATCACTGGAAAAAAATTTCTTTTTCAGATTCTTTTTTCATTCTGGGTTCTAGTCTGAGTCAAGGAGGGAACAAAGTGGAAAATGAAACATGTGAATAAAAATAATAGTCCAACACCATATATAGAAAGGAAAATGGAAAATTGCAAGGAAATTCGCTTTCTATTTTGCCACTTAATATTGTGATTCTGTCATATGTATATACATATTTATATTAATTGTAATTATTTAATAAAAAGTAAATAAAATAAAAAGTACGCAGCTGTGGAGATTTAAAAGGGGTCAGCCACTCAACCTTACGATAAGAAAAGTGGAATGGATTCTATCCAATTATATTAAGAGAGGCAGCAGAAGAGTAAGCAAGCCCTTAGCTATAATTATAAGATTCATAGGAAGCTCCTATGTACTGGAGGTATGCAATTGTGTCCTCAGTTTACAAAGGGGAAATCAAAAGGTGATTTAAATAATTACAGACTTCCTTTTAGCTTAACTTCTGTTCCAGGGAAAATAATGGAGTCATTAGTTAAAAAAGTAATGCAGGCCATCTAACAGAAATGCAGTTATACTGCAGTCTCGGTATGGATTTGTTAAGGGTTAATCTTGTCTGACCAATCTGATTGGATACTATGATGCAGTAACGAAGGAACTGGATTAAAAAATAATAATTTTGATTTATGCCTCCATAGCTGAGTGGTCAGGAGTAGCACATGCTCCTTTAGTAGACCAGGGTTCAAGCCCCTAACTGCTAAATATGGTCTATCTGCCAACTCACTCAGGACCAGCATGGCAGATTACGGCCCATTTCCCTCAACATGAATTGTTGAGAGGGCTTCCATTGTGCAGTGGATTGATGATGGCTGCTACTTTTTTTACTTAAATTTCAGGAAAGCTTTTGACACTGCTGCACATAAAATACTGCTGTATAACTCAGAGCAGTTTAGTTCTGAGGGCAAGTTATTGCAAAGTGGGAGGAGACAGAGAGTGGTTATTAATGAACACTGCCCTTCCCGGACTAATATTATTAGTGGAGTCCCCCAAGTTTCAATGCCAGGTCCATTGTTATTTTCTGTATTTATTAAAGATGTTGATGAGGGTATATCTGGCTTAATGTCTAAGTTTGCAGATGATACAAATGTTGGCAGGGTGGTTAATAAAAGCAATGAAGGTATGCTACTGCAACAATATCTAGAAAAATTGGGTTGAAAAATGGCAGTTGAAGTTTAATATTGGTAGATACACGGTACTGTAAATGGGTGGCAGTAATCCCAGATAAACATAGACAACACTGAGGATAGTGGAAAATGAAAAAGACGGGGGGGGGGGGGGGGCTTGTGCAATCAGATATGAAGTTCTCCGAGCAGTGCAGACAGTCAGCCAGGACAGCTCATTGGATTTTGTCAATGATATACAGGAACTTTGCTAGCAGCGATAAGGTGGTGATTGTTCCATTGTACAAGGGAACAATTAGGCCACATCTCGAGTACTGCATTTTAGAAAGAACGTAGATCTGTTGGAATGAGTGCAGAGAAGGACACCGAAATTGATGAAGGAAAGAAAAGGTGTTCTTACCAAGTAAGGCATCATTTCTGCAAATTGCAGTGCCTGGAGACTAGGCAACCCACACTGGACCAACTTGGCAGATTGCAGCCCATTTCCATTTCCTGTGAGGAGATCTGATTGGGGCTTTTAATGGATTGAGCAAGCTCAGTGCACGAAGGGACATAAATTCAAATTGAGGAAGGATGGTTGCAGGATAGATTGTGTGGAAGTTTGCCTTCAGCCAGAGGGTGCTTGATTCTTGAAACAAACTTCCATCTGTTGTTTTAGAAGCGGGTAGTTTGAATAAATTCAAGGAAGAATTAGACAAACTATCGAAGGGGATGGAATGAGCATCCTGCTGGTGCATGATGCATTTAGAGGACTTCTTATCTCTGTTGTCTTGCTAGCGGTCATTGTAGTGCCTGCTCTGAGTACCTTCTGGCCCATCTTTTATTTTTTCTTTTATCTAGGTGACTGGGATGTTCTTGAGGTTGAGTAGGGAGTATGCTACTATCATCCATATGACCAGGTATATTGGCATTTTTCTGGAAGTAATTTTCAAGTTCTGAATCTCTTATTCTGTTGTTTGATTCGATGTGGTTTGTGAAATCCCCTCCTAATTCTTTCCAGACTATGGAAAGAAGACCAGGATGGCATCTGATGACCCTTGGTAATCATAATCCTGATCCTTCTCATGCCCCCCCCCCCCAGCTCAGTAGTAGTAGCGGCATGTAATGTAAGAAAGCAATGCAGCATCAGCCAAAAAAAAAAAAAATCACACCATTCCCTCCAAATGCCTGTCCAGTTCCTCCTTAAATTTATTCAACCTATCAACTTCCACAACGACAGATGGAAGTTTGTTCCAGCAATTAACCCGCAGGCTAAAGGCAAATTTCCGCACATCTATTCTACATCTGTCCTTTCTTAATTTGAATTTATCCCCCCTTAGGTTCGTAATCTGAACAAGTGGAAAGATCCCATCAGAATTCAGCGTGCTCAACCCATTCAAGGCCTTATACACCTCAATCAGATCACTGCGCAGGTGCCTAGTCTCCAGCCACTGCAATTTGCAGAACTTAAGCCTCTCTTGGTAAGAGGATCCCTTCATTCCCCTCACCAATCTTGTTGCCCTTCTCTGTACACACTCAAGTAAATCTACATCCTTCCTAAAATGAGGCCTCCAGACCTGTACGCAGTACTCAAGGCGTGGCCTGACCATAGCCTTATACAGAGGGACAATCACCTCCTTCTCCCTGCTAGCAAAATTCCTATACAGCATTGACAAAACCCCATGACGTGCCCTGGCAGCCTGTCTGCATTGCTCAGAAAACTTCATATCTGACTGCACAATTACTCCCAGGTCTTTTTCAGTTTCTACCACCTTAAGTGTAGTACCACACAGTTGGTATGTTTCTCTGGGGTTACTTCTCCCCATATGCAGTACTTTGCATTTGTCAAGATTAAACTTCAGTTGCCACTTCCTAGCCCATCTGCCCAAATTATCTAGATCCTGTTGCAGTAGCACACTGCCATTACTGCCATTAACAACCCTACCAACCTTTGTATCATCTGCAAACTTCGACATTAAGCATGATATACCTTCATCAATATCATTGATAAATATACAAAACAACAGTGAACCCAATACCGAACCCTGTGGGACTCCACTAATAACATTAGTCCACGAAGAACAGCACCCATTGATTACCCCCCTCTGTCTTCTCCCACTTAACCATCCTTTTATCCATTGTAGCAACTTACCCTTAATACCATTCTGCTCCAATTTGTACAATAGTCTTCCATGCGCAACAGTGTCAAAAGCTTTCCTGAAATCCAAATATATGATATCAAAATTATTTTTTGCATCCAGTTCCTTTGTAACCACATCATAATATCCTATCAAATTTGTCAGACAAGACTTTCCCTTAACAAACCCATGCTGTGTCTGAATTATTGCTGCAGTCTTGTCTAGATGATCCTGCAATGCAGCTTTAACCAGTGACTCCATTATTTTACCCGGAACAGAAGTTAAACTAACTGGTCTGTAATTACTTGTGTCACCCTTCAATCCCCCTTTGTGAATTGGGGATACATATGCACATCTCCAGTCCATGGGAACCTCCCCTGAGTCCAATGATGCTCTCATAATTATGGCTAAGGGTTTGCTTAGTTGCTTTGCCATCTCCTTTAATATAACTGGATAGATCCCATCCACCCCAGGTGCTTTTCTTATGTTTAACTTCAACAATTTCCGCTCTCAGTTATTACAAAATCATTAAGTATCCTGCTACTATTTGATAACCTTCTGCCATTTTGAAACCTTAATAATTCCTCACGTGTGAATGTAGATGCAAAATACTCATTCAGTTTGTTTGCTATCTGAGCAGGATCATCAACAGTCGAACCATCGATGTCAAGTGGACCAATCAGATTCATCCCCTTCCTTTTAGAGTTTATATAAGTAAAGAAATCCTCGCTGTTTTGCTTAGCATCTTTTGCCAAGGATTTCTCGTAATCTGCCTTCTCCTGCCTAACCTCTTTTGTGACCTGATTACAGACTAGCTTATATCTGCCATAGGCTTCTGAGTCGCTTGATAATTTATATGCATCCCATGCATTTTTCTTATCTGTTACGAGTCTCATTAATTCATTTGACAACCATTTAGGCCTAAACCTTGAACAATATTTCTTAATAGGTATGAAACTTTTAGTAGCTTCCACGATTAATTCCTTGAATGCTTCCCACTTAGAATTTACTGTTGGTAACATCGTCAGTTGATCCCACTGTACAGAATTTAAAAACTGTCGGAGACCACTGTACTCACCTTTACGGGAGCAAAAACCGTTTCCTTTACCCCTGATGGTAATTAAATCTTTAAGTAAATCTCACGTCAGTACACTGCCACCTAGTGGTTCTTTTATCTGCAAATTCCTAATACATGAATGATCACTGCTGATAACCAGATCAATAGTATTACTTTCTCTGGTTGCCTCTTGAACATGCTGCTGCAGAAAACAATCATCCAGTAAATCCACAAAAGTCTAGTGTGTGAGTGCCCAATCCACAAGTTCCAGTCAATATCTGGGAAGTTAAAATCCCCCGTTATAAGACATTCCGATTTACTAGCCCACTCTATTTCTCTGTACAATTGTTCATTGTACTCATTCAAGTCGTTAGGCCCATAACACACTCCTACTCTTATTTTTGCTTTCGCAGTGCTTATGTCACACCAAACTGACTCAACAGTGCATTGTTCATCTATATAAACTGGATGCACTACTGTATAGTTTACTGTATGATCTGAAGGGAGCACATAGTACTGGACTGCGTAGACATTCATGGCTTTAACTGTGTTCCCTCCATATAACTTTTTGCTTATAGCAGGCCTCTGAGTTTCCAATGGTATTTCTCCTTTATCTTGATCTCCTTGTTCTGACTGTTGAGTTTGCATCATCTTCAGGTTTTTTTTTTATCTCTCTCTCTCTCTCTCTCTCTCTCTCTCTCTCTCTCTCTCTCTGTCATGCTTTCAATCTATCAAGTCTTCAGCTGATAGTTTTTGGCCAACTGGATTTCCCTGGTGAAGATTGGGTCTCACATTTGTCTAGTATGAATTTCATCCTGATACCATTACTGAACTCTTTCAGTGATCTGGAGTAACTGTTGGCATTGCTTTTCCATTGCCACATAGCATTTGATATCATCCATGTACATTGGGAGAGGGTGTACATGTTCATCTTGCCTTCTTTAAGGGTATGTCTGAGCAGGTTCATTGCTGATGGGATTCTTCCTCTTGCCCAGATTAATTTCCTGAGGAGACATAAATTCAAATTGAGAAAAGACAGTTGAAGATTAGATATGCAGAAATTTGCCTTTGGCCAGCAGGTGGTGGGTTTCTCAAACAAATTTCCATCTGTCATTGTAGAAGTGGACAGCTTAAATAAATTCAAGGTAGAACTAGACAAACATTTGGAGTGAATGGATGGGTGAAATGGGAAGGTGTTTTTTTTTTTTTTTTTTTGCTGATGCTGTATAAACTTGCTTTCTTGCATCATATGCCTATGCTAATGCTAATATTTCTGATTTGGAAATAAACATAATATCCAAAGTAGATTTTGAATGCTTTATTATCTTCAAACATTTCTCTTTGTTCACACAGTTTTCACATAACTTCTGTGTATTCAATGCTTCACTTATACATTTTTGTTGGTAACATTTTGTTGGTGTGTGTGTGTGTGGGGGGGGGTGTTGGAAAATGGAAACATTGCCTGAGTGGTAATAGGGCTTTAGTTTTGATTTTATAATTGAATGATTTACATAATTCATTATTTTGATTATGTCTAGCATATATGACTAGCCCATCACTAGCAGAAATAGTTTTATCACACAACATTAATTAAAGTATGTGTTTTGGATGCTACTTTGTCTTGTCAATGTTCATTGGTTGGGTTGGTTAATCCATATGGATGTAAAAACCTTTAATTATATATACCGTAAATTTAACATCTAAAGATTTTTATTGATGAAAATGTGAATAAGGCAGAAAGGAGTCCAGTGCAACATAATTGTTATGCTGGACTTCTTTCTGCCAATATCATCATTTCATTCCAGATTCCTTTGGTCACACTGGCCACAGCCATGCTGTGCTTTTTTTTTTTTTTTTTTTTTTTTTTTTTAACAATACAAACCAAAATTACATAACAATGAAAAAAAAATTTTGGTTACTTCATTTATATCCTTCACATAGTTAACCATTTAATCAGCTTATTGCTAATTTATGAAATGGAAAAAAGCTGGTTTCATTTGACTTGTTCATCCCCATCTCATTTATTGCAGAATTTTCACAAAATAATGTTAATGCAGCAGGGGATTGACAAAATTTGGCCTTCAGATCAAGTTTGATCAAGCCCTTGGCAATGATCAAATATCAGATACTCTTCCTTTATCAATTTCTTAAGTTAATTCCTGTTCAATAGGAAAGTTATTTGCTTTTGTATGAATACATGAACTGACGGTTTTCCATGTCTTAATAGGTTTTTCCTCTAGAGTTGTATGTTTCTCCTTAAAAGTAAATGCTATTTAGCAAAGGTGAATATTTAGGCTTCCACCACTGTGGGCTATAGGGGAAGATTTTACAACTAGAGCCTCACAGCTTTTTATTTATTTATTTTTTTTTTAACTGGCCTTTGTGAAACTTGTCTTTAATTTTTTTTTTTTTTTTTTTGTATTTCTTACCAAAAAAAAAAATTAAAGACAAGTTTGACAAATAAAAGACAGTAATTAAATAAATAAATAAAAAGTTGGGAGGCTCTAGTTGTAAAATCTTCCACTGTAGCCCACTGTGGAAACCTAATTAACCGCGTCTGGTATATATGATATATAGCATCGTTATCTTTGATTATGCTTGGCTAAATTTTTTATTGAATAAAAATGAAGCATAAACTTTCATTTACTTAGGGAGGTAAGATCATGGGATTGTCTGAATGAGAAATAGTGTGTGTATTTATGACTTATAATTACTAATTTTTTTTTTTTTTTTTTCCTTTCAGTTTTGCATGATAATCAGTTAACACACACAGATTTAAAGCCAGAAAATATCCTTTTTTTGAGTTCAGACTATGATTTGATATATAGCAATAAAAAAGTGAGTACTTCTATTAATTCTTATTTAATTTATTATTCACATTATGAATCATTTCTGCATAATTTGCATTAACAGTGCATTAATGTAATTATTGTATAGGTTACTTAGAGTTGTCGAGAGTTACTTAGAGTCGATGTAGAATATAGAAATTTAAATAATTTATTTACAATGAAATCCTATAGATGTTTTTATGGGAGCACACAAGCTTCACTTAAAAACAATAAAAAAAAACAAAAAAAAACGTGTAGATGAATTTTTGAAAAGCTGCAAATTTATTCTAGCTTAATTAAATATTTTTCACATTTTATTTCGTTTGTTATATGGGGTTTATTGGAAGTTCAACCTGAATGTCAATACTTCAGTTATTACTAGCCAGTATTTATCACTTGATTTAGCCGGTGAATGAAAGAGTATCTAGAAGGGCAGAAATTCAACACAGATGATGAACTGAAGTGTAGTGTGTTGATTTTGGTTATGTGCTTTCTATGCTGCTAAGACCAGTGCCTCACCATGTTAATATCAAAAATGTGTCACTGTAAGAGGGGCAAAGCCATTTTAATAACTTGGATCCCCAGCTAATTCAGTGATTGGCCTTCATGTTGGGGAGATGTCCAGGAAATTTAGAAGAAAATGGAGTTACCAGAAAATTTATAAAACACGTTAGTAATAAATGACTAACTCTTGAACCTGCAATTCAGCTCCTCTTGGAGTAATGGGAAGCTGTTAAATAATACTTTCTTAAGTCATCTCATCCAAGAAAGATAGCTTTGGTGAAGAGTACAAATTATGATAAAATTTTTTGACTTCTGTAGAAACATTCAACGAACACCTATTTAAAATTTTTGACATTCAGTTCTTTGAATTAGTAGCTCTTCTTTCAAAAAAAAAAAGTTACTAATTTTGTCTATGGGAAATAAAATCTGCTTTACGAGTGCGCACTAGGAACGAATTAACTTGTGAAGTCAGGAACTACCTGTAAATGAAATAATAAAGTACATCAACACCAAATGCTTATTCTGAAGTGAAGAGGCTGGCAGGAAGGAAGAATGAGTGGAGGACTATAAAATATTAATCTCCAGATTGAACTTCAGGAGAAAGATAGAATTTGCAGTGCTTCTCAGTGATAATTTTTCTGCCACAGTTTCTATATTAAAATTTGAGAAATTTGTTGAATAGGTTGAAAATGTACTACCAAGTCAGTACCTTGTCTATGGTTTTGCTTGATTGCAAATTGGTTAAATACCTGACATGATCACAGAAAGGTGTAACCACTAGTCAGTGATTGGCCTTCAAGATATCCTCACCCCTGCAAACTTTCAGTGAGCATTAGACCAAACAGTGCAATAATTTCATCCCTTTTAAAGTTGGGGTTGCAACACTGTAGGTCTCCTACCATTCAGTGATGTAGCTCACCCATGTTAATCTGGACTCCCACACACTAGAAATGAGAGGTAATTGCTAAGTCTGCTAATTCCTCTGCTGTACAGTTTTTGGTTATGTAGACAGAATATTTTAACTTCTTTTTGCCTTTTTCGAAATAGCTTGCATCACAGTCTGGACGTTGCACTCTATATCACCCCCCACTGTTCATGATGCCCAAGCTAAATGTTTGGATTGGTAATGATTGATTGATTGCCTTCTTCATGAAACTTGTATTCAACTAATGTTATACATCTAAAAAATTGTAGCTACAGTGATGGACAAGCCTGATAGCGTAGAATGTAAGCTATTCAGATATATTGGAAGAATTTTGTATCATTTTCTTTGTTCTGTCCTCTGCCTAGACTCCTTAGCCATTGAGGTTTCATATAATTTAATATATGCTATTAAATGTCTGAAGTAATTTTAGAATTCTAGGCATGTATTCTATCCTTAACCTTATTATAGTTCTTTCAGCACACTTATGATGAATGTACACTATCTAAACTTATATGCATATAATTTTTTTTTTTTATTGCAGAAACGAGATATACGAAGGATTCAGGATACTAATATCAGATTAATAGATTTTGGTTCTGCCACATTTGACCATGAGCATCACAGTACTATTGTATCTACTAGACATTACAGGGCTCCTGAAGTGATACTGGGTATGGTGACATTTCTTATTGCTATTTGTGCTTATAATTTATAGTAATTCTGGAAGAAAAAAAATTATGATCATAATTTTCAATTTTAAGCATGCTTCAATTTTTTATTGTATTTTTTTTAAGTAATAATGGGTGGGGAGGGTGTAAACTAAGACTGCATGCACCTCCACATTTTTAATACTATTACAGAGTCATGTATGAGTTTTCTTTCGTTTCAGGTTAGTTTTTTTTTTTTTTTCTCTCTCTCTCCAAAAATTAGGACACTTCTTATATTTAAACAAAAATTACTTAAAAAGGCAACATGAATGACTTTTCATTCATGTTATCTTTTTAAGCCAGTACAAAGTTCAGTTTGATATTTAAATAATTATTTTGGATATAAAACAAGTTTATGTGTTTTTTTGATTATAAGAAATTTTCACACAAAATATTAATAAGCTTGCCTAATTAATTACCTTATTTATATTTTATCTTTATAAAGCATATGCAAGAAAAATTACTTCAAGTAGTTATATTCTAAACCATGGGTCAGCAACCTTTTTCCTTGGGTGTTCATTACAACTAAAAATCTTTGTACAATGTGAATCCTTATTCTGTAAGGATTCACACATATATGTGACCCCTTACAGAATACTTATGTGAATATACACATATATGTGTGTATATTCTGTGAGTTCCATTCTGCTATTTGCTTTCTGCTGGTACAGATCACTGTAAATATCAGTCATGTGAGTGATGTTTGTATATGTAAATATGGGATTTAAATTGTTATAGACTGGCTGCTTTAGCAATCAGGGAACAGCAAACACCAGGTGGCTACTCCCTAATTCATTTCCCTGCCATGAGGAGGCATCTTCAAACAGGTCTATGGGGCTGGGAAATTCCATACTGCAATAATTAAAGACAAACGCCAGCCAGGGAATTAAAAATTTTTACTATAAAAATAAAATATAAAGAAATGCTGTGATACACTATCGGAAGACTAAAATATTACAATAAATTATGATAAAATAAACTACGATAAAAACGCTAAAAATACCAAAGCAATAAAATTATCTAAAATAAACTGGATTAAAAGCGATAAAACCTGAAGCTTTTGGAGACTCCTTCTTCAACAGTTGAAGAAGCGGAATTTGGGGGCTGGTCACTCACACACTAGCAAGGCTTTTGTGGATTTATTGGATGATTGTTTTCTACATCAGCATGTTCGGGAGGCAACTAGAGGGACGAATGCTCTTGATTTGATTATCAGCAGTGATTCTTCATGCATTAAGAATCTGCAGATAAATGAACCACTATGCGGCAGTGAACACAGTGTGCTGAAGTGGGATTTACTCAAAGAGGTAACTACCATTAGGGGTAAAGGGAAGGGTTATTGCTTTCGTAAAGGTGACTACGATGGACTGAGACAGTATTTAAATTCTATACAGTGGGACCAACTGATGATGTTACCAACAGCAAACTCAAAATGGGAAGCATTCAAAGAACTTATCTTGGAAGCTACTAGGCTTTACATACCAACTAAGAAATATTGTTCAAGGCCTAAATGGATGTCAGATGAACTAATGAGACATATGGCAGAGAAGAAAAATGCATGGGATACATATAAATTAACATGTGACACAGAAGTCTATGATAGATATAAGTTGATCTGTAACCAAGTTACAAAGGAGGTCAGGCAGGCGAAGGCAGATTACGAGAAATCTTTGGCAAGGGATGCAAAGAAAAACAGCAAGGAGTTCTTTACTTATTCAGGAAGGGGAATGCCATAGTTGAAGTAAACACTGGCAGTGAGCTAGTTGATCTTGTAATAATTGAGAGTAAAGTGGAGGAGAAATTATTGAAGATAAATACAATAAAGGCACCTGGGGTGGTTGAGATCTATCCAGTTATATTAAAGAAGGCAGCAAAGGAAGTAAGCAATCCGTTAGCCATAATAATGAGAGGTTCCTTGGACTCAGGGGAGGTACCCACAGACTGGAGATGTGCAAATGTAACCCCAATTCACAAAGGAGGATCAAAGGCTGACACAAGTAATTATAAACCTGTGAGTTTAACTGCTGTTCCAGGAAAATTAATGGAAGCACTGGTTAAAGAAGCACTGCAGGATCATCTTGACAAGATTTCAGTTATAGCTCACACACACAGCATGGTTTTGTTAAGGGAAGGTCTTGCCTGACCAATTTGATTGGATACTATGATGTAGTTACAAAAGAATTGGATGCAGGGAATAACTTTGATATTATATATTTGGATCTTAGAAAGGCTTTTGATACTGTTGCACATGGAAGACTGCTGCACAAATTGGAGCAGTGTGGCATTGGTGGCAAATTGTTGCTATGGATAAAGGGATGGTTGAGTGGCAGAAGACAGAGAGTGGTAATCAATGAACACTGCTCATCGTGGACTAATGTTATTAGTGGAGTCCCTCAGGGTTCGGTGTTGGGTTCATTGTTGTTTTCTGAATTTATAAATGATATTGATGATGGTATATCAAGCTTATGTCCCAGTTTGCAGATAATACAAAGGTTGGCAGCGTTGTTAAGGACACTACTTACAGTATGCTGCTGCAGCAGGATCTGGAAAGATTGAGCAGATGGGCTCAGAGGTGGCAAATGAAGTTTAGCTTTGGCAAATGTAAAGTACTACGTATGGGAAACAGCAACCCCAGAGCAACGTATCAACTCTGTGGTACTACACTGACAGTGGTAGAGAATGAGAAGGACCTGGGGGTAATTGTGCAGGCAGATATGAAGTTCTCTGAGCAGTGCAGACGGGCTGCAAGAGTAGCTCGTGTTGTCTTATCAATGATATACAGGAATTTTTGTAGCAGGGATAGGGAGTTGATTATTCCCTTGTATAAGGCAATGGTCAGGCCGCACCTTGAGTACTGTATACAGGTCTGGAGGCCTCATTTCAAGAAGGATGTAGAGCTGCTCGAACGAGTACAGAGAAGGGCAACAAGATTAGTGAATGGAACAAAGGGTTGCTCTTACGAAGAAAGGATTAAGTTTTGCAAATTACAGCGTATGGAGACTAGGCACCGGTGAGGGGATCTGATAGAGGTGTACAAAGCCTTGAATGGGTTGAGCATGCTCAATGCGGATGGGATACTGCCTCTTGCTCAGAATAATCACCTGAGAGGGCATAAATTCAAATTGAGGAAAGACAGATGTAGGATAGATGTGTGGAAATTTGCCTTTAGCCAGCGGGTAGTTGGTTGGTGGAACAGACTTCCATCGCTTGTTGTGGAAGTTGATAGCCTAAATAAATTTAAAGCTCAGCTCGACAGGTATTTCGAACGAACGGAGGGGTGAAGTGGAAGGGTTTTTTTTTTTTTTTTTTTTTTTTGGCTGATGCTGCATAAGCTTGCTTTCTTGCATCATATGCCTCTACTAATGCTAATGCTAATTTTATACTCAACCAGAGTAGCAGCAGAAAATAACATTGCAGAATTAGCCTGGTGGACTTTGAATCCCTTGGATTCAAAGTGCAATGAACTAGAATGCTTAATCAGAGCACAGTCCACTGAATAGTTGAACATCTCGCGTGTGCGTGCATGTAAATTGCGATAAAGGGAGAGGAGATAATCTAACAAAACTGGAAGTTGAACTGGGAAAAATGTAGAGGTACCTGTAAAATAAAATAAAAAATATTAATACAGTAAACCCCCGCTATTCGCGGTATCTGTATTCGCGGTTTCGCGTATTCGCGATCGCCGATTTAATATAAAATGAAACCTAAAAAATGTGAATTTTAAAGCGCCGTGAATATTTTCCGCCATAAAAAAACATGGGAGTGGCTAAAATTATCTTTCCCGGTCAAAACAGCGCTTAGTGGGTGGGGGGAGAGGAGTGACAAAATCGCGAGCGTGAATGTTTCTCGCTAAACCTTGTTCAATATGTGTTATGCGCTTGTTATGGAAGGTTTCGTCGTTTGCTTTTAATTTATATGCTTATAAATTGAATAAATTTATCAATTTATAAATTGATATTCTTACAAAAGTGATAAATCTACTGTTTTGCGGTGAAAAACAGACTTTTTCGAGTGTGTTAACGGAAGAAAGTGAGTTTGTTGTGGACAAGTTCTTTCTAACCCCTACAAAAATATCGCTACGAATAACTAGAGAAATGTGAAAATATCAAAGAAGGTGATGACATTAGCGAATAAAATTGAGTTATTAGATAAAATTTCTAATTCCTTAGTGGCAAAACATTATAAAATCAATGAGTCAACGGTACGATCAATCAAGAAATCGGAAGAAAAAATCCGCCGTAGTGTCCGTGAAAACGCGCTAATTGCTTCAAAAATTTGCTCTGTAACTCGTGATGTTAAATTAGAAAAAATGGAAAAAGCTTTAAATCTGTGGAAAGAAGACAGAACTCAAAATAAAATTCCGTTAAATTCACTCATCATTCGTGAAAACGCAAAACTCCTTATCAATGCTTTAGCGAAACTGGTGATAGCACTGGCGGGATAAGTTTTTTAGCTAGCAAAGACGCTGGTTTGAAAGATTTGTTTGAAATTTCTAATAAATATTACATTTAATATTAAATTGTTTCTTATTTTCATTTCGATGCCATATGCTTGCATTTCACTACGTACTGTCTATGTACAGTCATATTATGAAGGTACATATAATACATACATAGACAAAATTTTAGACTAGTTTTTCTTATATATTTCATACTTTGGAACGGAACCCCTTTATTACTATGGGAGCCATAACTCAGTATTCGCGTTTTCGGTATTCGCGGCATTTCTCAGGAACGTAACCCCCGCGAATAGCGAGGGTTACCTGTATATTAAAGGTACTTAATGCTGCAAATCCGATGATTTTAATATTGTCTTCAAAGGTCAGCCATCAAACCAAGGGAAATAGAGCAAGAAGTAAGGCCTCTGTTTCTAACGTGAATTTATTGTTTTTTTAACTAGATTTCTCTGTTTCTAACTGGATTTATTGTTTCCACCACATGCTGGCATGGGGTGGAAACAATAAATCCAGTTACAGATTGAGGGTATTTAGAAGCCAGGTTAAGGGTATAAGTAACTATATGATGACATATATTTCAGCATTCTATATAGTTATTTCCTATCTCTGCCTCTGTTGACCTGACAGAGGCAGAGATAGGAAAAGGAAGGGAAAAAATAAATGAAAGAAATAAAATAAAATAAGAAGCCAAAGTCAAAGGTGCAATTTACTATCGTGCCATGCTGGAGTCAGAGTGTGGACTTTTTTTTTTATGTGAACCCCAAACAAGAGAGGTATTAGAACCTATAGTACTTAGTACCGTGCTTGGGTTGGAGGTTGAGAAGACGAAAGAAGATATTTGTTGACATTGCACTTGAACTTCTGTAGATTGTAATTTTCAGGAAATACGTATGAAGGAAGGTTGTTCTAGAAAATGGCAGTTGAATGAATAAATGAGGAAGATGAAAAGTTGGTTCTGTGGGTTTGAAGTTGGACAGTAAAAGGATGTTGGCTGGTGGCAGCACGTGTTAAGACTGTTTTGAAAGAGAGAGAGTGGGAATTATAGAAGCCAATTCAGAAGAACAGTGCCCATGGAAGTATCTGTAGAAGAGGCATGCAGCAGAAATAGTACGTCTATGAGAAAGCGAGTGGAGAGACATTGTTAGAGATGAATCATTAATTAACCTGACTACCCTCTTCTGAATGGAATCAAGAAGCCTGAGAGAGGTTTTGGGGACACCACCCCAGATGTGGGAACAATATTCCATGGCAGGGCGGATTTGCAGTTTATACAGAGTGAGCAGCTGTTTGGAAGAAACGTAACGCCGAGAGTGAAAGAGAAAACCAAGTTTTTTAGATGCAGAGGAAGTTTGTAATGTGCTTGTGCCAAGAGAGATTAGAAGTCAGGGTAATCCCCAAAAGAGATATATCATTTTGCCTAGAAATCGGAGTGTCACTAAAGATAAGCATAGGAGCAGAAGAATCCTTTTTGCGAGATATAAGACAAGACTGAGTTTTAGAAGAGTTGAAATCAACTAAGTTGTCTTTGCCCCACTGGAGAATTACCTGAAGATCGGCATTTAAGGAATTGGTAGCAGATTTTCGAGAAGTTGAAGCTGATTGAACAGGACAAATTTCTCAAAATGGAAAGTGGAATGCAATGTGCTATCATCAGCAAAACTATGGATAGGATTTCCAGTCAATGGAAGAAGGTCATTAATATACAAGAGGAAAAGAGTGGGGAAAGAACTGAACCTTGGGGGACACCGGCATTAGTGGAGAAGTTAGAAGACAGAGAGCCATCTACCAGTGAGCGATCAGAGAGAAAACTGGATAACCAATTACTAAAAACAGTTGGCAAACCATAAGATGGAAGCTTGTTTAGAAGACCTTTATGCCAAACACGATCGAAAGCTTTTGAGATGTCAAGAGCAACTACTTGTGTTTCACCGAAACTTTCCATTGAATTAGTCCATAAATGGGTAACATAAGCCAGAATATTACCAGTGGATCGACATTGACGGAATCCATACTGGCGATCGTTGATCTGACGGAAGGTTTCTAGGTAGTTTAAGAGTTGGCGGTTAATTGATTTCTCCATTACTTTAGAAAGAGTAGAAGTAATTGCAATGGGACGATAATTGGATGGGAGGGATTTGTCACCCTTTTTAGGAACTGCCTGGATATGAGCAAATTTCCAAGCAGAAGGAAAAAACCTTTGAAATAAGAAAGTGAAAAAAGGCGGCAAAGAATAGGAGTAAGTTCAGGAGCACAGGTTTTGAGAACAATTGGAGAAATACCATCAGGATCTGGAGCTTTCTTAGCATCAAGATTCATCAAAATCCTTCTGATATCCTTTTGACGGAAGACCACAGGAGGCATTGAATGGAGCATGTTGGGAATGGTGGGAGGTGTTTTACCAAGATCATTAATACATGAGCTGGAAGAAAAATGGGATGCTAGCAGGTCAGCTTTATCCTTGGCTGAAGTGACAACAGAACCATCTGGTTTGGACAGAGGTGGGAGCAGAGATGGGCAAAAGTTGCGGCCAATAGCTTTCTGAAGAGACCAGAATGTTCGGCTACCATTAGGGCAAGAAGCAAGTTTTCTACTCTTAGCTGTTCAAACTCTAGTTTGGACTGATTAATAACTGCTTTACAATTGTTGCGAGCTTTGGTGTAGGCAGAAAATGAAACTGAAGAATTAGAAACAAGCCAATTACGATATGCAACATTCTTCTCTTGAACAGCCTTAGCATATTTATTGGAAAACCAAGGTTTAGATAAAGGACGAGATTTTAAAGTTGAGTGTGGGATAAAGGATTCCATTCCTGCAAGAATAATTTCACTGACACGATCTGAGCAAACGGTGACATCAGAAGTTTTGAAACAGTAATCCGACCAAGGAAAAGAAGAAAAGACTTCTCGCAGATCATCCCATTTTGCATTCTTGTAATGCCAAACAACACGAGGTTGGGAATAGCCATGAGATAAAGGTTCCATTGGAGAAGAGACAATCACCAAGTTGTGATCTGAAGTGCCTAAAGGAGCTCTCACTTCGACCGTGTACTTAGAAGGGTTGTTTGTGAGAAAACGATCAAGCGTATTGGCTGTATGATTAGGATTGTCCGGTATTCTTGTAGGTAAATGAACAATCTGTGCTAGGTCATTAGTAATTGCAAAAGCCTCAGCATCTCAACCTGCTGGGTCAGTGTGACTAGAAAATGGAAGCCAGCTGGAGTTGTGAACATTAAAATCACCAAGGAAAATTACCTCACTGTTAGGAAAGTTGGACTGGAGAAAGTCAAGTTGCAAAGAGAGGAAGTCAAACAGCTCCAAGTGATTAGTGGAGTTAGCATTAGCATTAGTAGAGGCATTTGATGGAAGAAAGCAAGCTTATGCAGCATCAGCCAAAAAAAGAAAAGAAAAAAAAAAAAAAACCACTTCCACTTCACCCCTCTGTTCATTCAAAATACCTGTCCAGCTGAGCCTTAAACTTATTTAGGCTATCAACTTCCACGACAAGGGATGCAAGATTGTTCCACCAACCAACCACTTGGGAGTTGGGAGAAAGGTAGAGACAACAGATGAATTTGACACAATGAGGTAGAGAGATTTTAAGCCAGAGAAGATCAAAGAGAGGAGATTCCAAATTGCCAAGTCTCTGACAGGGAATATCAGAAAGGACATATGCACAAGTACCACCTTTGAGGCGAAAGGAATCATACAGCGAATAATTTGGGCATCTGAGATGAGCAGTAGTTGAATCAACCGATAACTGAGATTCTGTCAGAAAAAGTACATGGGGTTTGGCAGACTGCAATTGGAAATGGACATCGTTGAGATTA